>NW_025747146.1:0-68084 GCF_021184085.1 Oncorhynchus gorbuscha
CAGATGGTGTTGTCACCAATCTGTCCATGAACAGTAGGAAGGATGACGGATGGTGTTGTCACCAATCTGTCCATGAACAGTAGGAAGGATGACGGATGGTGTTGTCACCAATCTGTCCATGAACAGTAGGAAGGATGACAGATGGTGTTGTCACCAATCTGTCCATGAACAGTAGGAAGGATGACAGATGGTGTTGTCACCAATCTGTCCATGAACAGTAGGAAGGATGACAGATGGTGTTGTCACCAATCTGTCCATGAACAGTAGGAAGGATGACAGATGGTGTTGTCACCAATCTGTCCATGAACAGTAGGAAGGATGACAGATGGTGTTGTCACCAATCTGTCCATGAACAATAGGAAGGATGACAGATGGTGTTGTCACCGAATCTGTCCATGAACAATGGAAGGATGACAGATGGTGTTGTCACCAATCTGTCCAAACAGTAGGAAGGATGACAGATGGTGTTTGTCACCAATCTGTCCATGAACAGCAGGAAGGATGACAGATGGTGTTGTCACCAATCTGTCCATGAACAATAGGAAGGCACTAATAGATGGTGCTTGTCACCAATCTGTCCATGAACAGTAGGAAGGATGACAGATGGTGTTGTCACCAATCTGTCCATGAACAGTAGGAAGGATGACAGATGGTGTGTCACCAATCTGTCCATGAACAGTAGGAAGGATGACAGATGGTGTTGTCACCAATCTGTCCATGAACAGTAGGAAGGATGACAGATGGTATTGTCACCAATCTGTCCATGAACCATAGGATGGATGAGTGCTGAGATGCAGTGTTATTATATTGCAACGTTGGTTATTTGAATGATGACAATGGTGTTGACAACAATGAATACTGAGGCATCCCACTCTCCTACAACCATGCCAGAAAATGGATGAGGCAAGAGGGACAGCAGTGTTATAGATATTAGGGAAAGTTGGTTATTTAGAATGCTGTCGTAACAAGTTGGTGACAATGAAAACTGAGGCATCCCAGAGCTCCTGGCTCATGCCAGAAGCCAATGAGGAGGACCCAGCGTTATAGAGGAAAGGGAGAGAAAGACAGTGAGCGGGAGGGATGAATGTAAAAAGACAGGATGGTAAGTTGGTGCTCATGACTCAGATGGTTTAATCATAGACAGGATGTGTTTTCAGCAGGAACTGAGATGGTTTTAATCAGACAGGATGTGTTTTCAGTAGGAACTGAGCTGGTTTAATCACAGACAGGATGTTTTTCAGCAGGAACAGACGGGATGTGTTTTCAGAGATGAGCTGGTTAATCAGACAGGATATGTTTTCAGCAGGAACTGAGATGGTTTAATCAGACAGGATGTGTTTTCAGCAGGAACTGAGATGGTTTAATCAGACAGGATGTGTTTTCAGCAGGAACTGAGATGGTTTAATCACAGACAGGATGTGTTTTCAGCAGGAACTGAGAATGTTTAATCAGACATGATGTGTTTTCAGCAGGAACTGAGATGGTTTAATCAGACAGGATGTGTTTCAGCAGGAACTGAGATGGTTTAATCACAGACAGGATATGTTTTCAGCAGGAACTGAGATGGTTTAATCAGACAGGATGTGTTTTCAGCAGGAACTGAGATGGTTTAATCACAGACAGGATGTGTTTTCAGCAGGAACTGAGATGGTTTAATCACAGACAGGATGTGTTTTCAGCAGGAACTGAGATGTTTAATCAGACATGATGTGTTTTCAGCAGGAACTGAGATGGTTTAATCAGACAGAATGTGTTTTCAGCAGGAACTGAGATGTTTAATCAGACAGGATGTGTTTTCAGCAGGAACTGAGATGGTTTAATCAGACAGGATGTGTTTTCAGCAGGAACTGAGATGGTTTAATCAGACAGGATGTGTTTTCAGCAGGAACTGAGATGGTTTAATCAGACAGGATGTGTTTTCAGCAGGAACTGAGATGGTTTAATCACAGACAGGATGTGTTTTCAGCAGGAACTGAGATGGTTTAATCAGACAGGATGTGTTTTCAGCAGGAACTGAGATGGTTTAATCACAGACAGGATGTGTTTTCAGCAGGAACTGAGATGGTTTAATCACAGACAGGATGTGTTTTCAGCAGGAACTGAGATGGTTTAATCAGACAGGATGTGTTTTCAGTAGGAACTGAGCTGGTTTAATCAGACAGGATGTGTTTTCAGCAGGAACTGAGATGGTTTAATCAGACAGGATATGTTTTCAGCAGGAACTGAGATGGTTTAATCACAGACAGGATGTGTTTTCAGCAGGAACTGAAATGGTTTAATCAGACAGGATGTGTTTTCAGCAGGAACTGAGCTGGTTTAATCAGACAGGATGTGTTTTCAGCAGGAACTGAGATGGTTTAATCAGACAGGATGTGTTTTCAGCAGGAACTGAGATGGTTTAATCAGACAGGATATGTTTTCAGCAGGAACTGAGATGGTTTAATCAGACAGGATGTGTTTTCAGCAGGAACTGAGATGGTTTAATCACAGACAGGATGTGTTTTCAGCAGGAACTGAGATGGTTTAATCACAGACAGGATGTGTTTTCAGCAGGAACTGAGATGTTTAATCAGACATGATGTGTTTTCAGCAGGAACTGAGATGGTTTAATCAGACAGAATGTGTTTTCAGCAGGAACTGAGATGTTTAATCAGACAGGATGTGTTTTCAGCAGGAACTGAGATGGTTTAATCAGACAGGATGTGTTTTCAGCAGGAACTGAGATGGTTTAATCAGACAGGATGTGTTTTCAGCAGGAACTGAGATGGTTTAATCAGACAGGATGTGTTTTCAGCAGGAACTGAGATGGTTTAATCACAGACAGGATGTGTTTTCAGCAGGAACTGAGATGGTTTAATCACAGACAGGATGTGTTTTCAGCAGGAACTGAGATGGTTTAATCAAGGTCCCGATGTGTTTCTGTAGGGCCGTGTTTGATTGACACTGGGATGGCTTGGGCTACTCATACATTTACTGATGAGTAAATGATTGAGGTATTTGTTTTCTAATGAAGTGGATTATAATGCGATGATACTGTCGGGTTGGGTGATTTATCAAATTAATTCAAATGACTGTTTTTGCGCGATGTTCACCATACTTGTATCGCAAAATCATTTTTTTGTGTATTTTTGGTTTTTATGAGTGTTTTATGTCCACTTGTTCTCGTGTCTTCTTGGTCTCGTTCGCTCCTTCTCTGCTGTGAACCTTCCCATTTACACCAGAGATCTCGATATAATGGCGAGAGGCTCATGTTTCCGCCCCTAACAATGGGAGTCGTTGTCCCAAAGGTGGAAAGGCAGGCGACAAGCTGAGTTCCAAAATAAGCGCATTGGGCTTATTTTTGGACAGATTTTTGTCGAGAGTGAAACCTCTTGCTTCTCCTCTTTCTCTATAGTTTACATGCACACCCTAAGCCCCTCCCTCTGTCACTTACAAAAAAACAAAATTAACATTTCAAACCAACCCCCTGTTTATGTCTCAACTCCTCAGATTGAGAGCAGACACTACTGCCACAGGAGTATCAATGAACATTGATTGTGGTAAAGGAATGCCCAACTCGTCTCACGTGCATTACAGTATCACATATCGCCTGCAGCATTTTAGTCAAATAAAGACCGTTATACTGGCTGTTTTAGTCTGTGTTTTATAAAAAAACACTTATACAAGGAATTGTCAACTCGTTCTCATTCTGATAAATCAGGTAGGACACTTGATTTCAACATCTGAACGAAGTGGACAGGATAACATGCTGCTCAAACAGCTGGAGATGTACAGAAGGGTGTGTTCATCACAATCTGTTCTACCTGGTTAGCTAGCGGATCTCTCTCTCATTCACTCGCTCTCTCCGATGTTGGCTAGCAGATGGATCCAAGTTGGCTAAGTGAGCCTATGATCCCATTGCGTGTAATTCGGCTACAACATCTGGTCTGTGAATATTTCCACTTCGTGATGTGTGGTGGAGTTGTAGTGCAAGACTTGTTCGGTAACAAATCCAGTTTCTTAAGGAATCCTGCAAGCTTTCTTTCTTAAAGATAGTCAATGAAGAAGTGGACCAATTCTGAGTGTTTAATATGTCATCTGTTTGTATTTCTCTCTAGGTACTGATATCTCGGTAGGAGAGGAGGTGGCCATCAAGCTAGAATGTGTGAAGACCAAACACCCGCAGCTCCACATCGAGAGCAAGATCTACAAGATGATGCAGGGAGGAGGTACGACACTACACCATTTATCTGTCCTACCAACCTACCAGCTCTCATCTAGATCACTGTAACTGGCCCAGTGGTCATCCTACCAGCTCTCATCTAGATCACTGTAACTGGCCTAGTGGTCATCCTACCAGCTCTCATCTAGATCACTGTAACTGGCCTAGTGGTCATCCTACCAGCTCTCATCTAGATCACTGTAACTGGCCTAGTGGTCATCCTACCAGCTCTCATCTAGATCACTGTAACTGGCCTAGTGGTCATCCTACCAGCTCTCATCTAGATCACTGTAACTGGCCTAGTGGTCATCCTACCAACCTAGTGGTCATCCTACCAGCTCTCATCTAGATCACTGTAACTGGCCCAGTGGTCATCCTACCAGCTCTCATCTAGATCACTGTAACTGGCCCAGCTCATCCTACCAGCTCTCATCTAGATCACTGTAACTGGCCTAGTGGTCATCCTACCAGCTCTCATCTAGATCACTGTAACTGGCCCAGTGGTCATCCTACCAGCTCTCATCTAGATCACTGTAACTGGCCTAGTGGTCATCCTACCAGCTCTCATCTAGATCACTGTAACTGGCCCAGTGGTCATCCTACCAGCTCTCATCTAGATCACTGTAACTGGCCCAGTGGTCATCCTACCAGCTCTCATCTAGATCACTGTAACTGGCCTAGTGGTCATCCTACCAACCTAGTGGTCATCCTACCAGCTCTCATCTAGATCACTGTAACTGGCCCAGTGGTCATCCTACCAGCTTTCATCTAGATCACTGTAACTGGCCTAGTGGTCATCCTACCAGCTCTCATCTAGATCACTGTAACTGGCCCAGTGGTCATCCTACCAGCTCTCATCTATATCACTGTAACTGGCCTAGTGGTCATCCTACCAGCTCTCATCTAGATCACTGTAACTGGCCCAGTGGTCATCCTACCAGCTCTCATCTAGATCACTGTAACTGGCCTAGTGGTCATCCTACCAGCTCTCATCTAGATCACTGTAACTGGCCCAGTGGTCATCCTACCAGCTCTCATCTAGATCACTGTAACTGGCCTAGTGGTCATCCTACCAACCTAGTGGTCATCCTACCAGCTCTCATCTAGATCACTGTAACTGGCCTAGTGGTCATCCTACCAGCTCTCATCTAGATCACTGTAACTGGCCCAGTGGTCATCCTACCAGCTCTCATCTAGATCACTTTAACTGGCCCAGTGGTCATCCTACCAGCTTTCATCTAGATCACTGTAACTGGCCCAGTGGTCATCCTACCAGCTCTCATCTAGATCACTGTAACTGGCCCAGTGGTCATCCTACCAGCTCTCATCTAGATCACTTTAACTGGCCCAGTGGTCATCCTACCAGCTCATCTAGATCACTGTAACTGGCCTAGTGGTCATCCTACCAGCTCTCATCTAGATCACTTTAACTGGCCTAGTGGTCATCCTACCAACCTAGTGGTCATCCTACCAGCTCTGATCTACTCAAAGTAGGTGGACACCCCTTCAAATGAGTGGATTTGGCTATTTCAGGCACACATGTTGACAGGTATAGAAGAAACGAGCACACAAGCACTACTGTCGTAGTTTGAATGCATTGTTGACCTCACTGGAATACTGTAGTAGTTTGAATGTATTGTTGACCTCTCACTGGAATACTGTAGTAGTTTGAATGTATTGTTGACCTCTCACTGGAATACTGTAGTAGTTTGGATGTATTGTTGACCTCTCACTGGAATACTGTAGTAGTTTGGATGTATTGTTGATCTCTCACTGGAATACTGTAGTAGTTTGGATGTATTGTTGACCTCTCACTGGAATACTGTAGTAGTTTGGATGTATTGTTGACCTCTCACTGGAATACTGTAGTAGTTTGGATGTATTGTTGACCTCTCACTGGAATACTGTAGTAGTTTGGATGTATTGTTGATCTCTCACTGGAATACTGTAGTAGTTTGAATGTATCGTTGACCTCTCACTGGAATACTGTAGTAGTTTGGATGTATCGTTGACCTCTCACTGGAATACTGTCGTAGTTTGAATGTATCGTTGACCTGCTGCTGCTAAAATACATTAACTGCTGAACTATTCCAGTGAGTGTGGGTTTTCCTTCTTCTCATTGTAATTAGCTGAGTAACAGGACAGAGCCAGTTAGCCCTGGGGTTAACCCTGTCTACATTTACATTCAGCCTCACCACTGTCAGTCCGGATCCTCCGTGACCTTTACCCTGGCCGTTTAGTCAGTCCGGATCCTCTGTGACCTTTACCCTGGCCGTTCAGTCAGTCCGGATCCTCTGTGACCTTTAACCTGGCCATTCAGTCAGTCCGGATCCTCTGTGACCTTTACCCTGGCCGTTTAGTCAGTCCGGATCCTCTGTGACCTTTACCCTGGCCGTTTAGTCAGTCCGGATCCTCTGCATGTGTCCTAGTCCCACTGACAATTGTGTTGTTTAAAGGTGTGTTTTCCCCCCTCCAAGGTGTGTGTTGTTTAAAGGTGTTTCCCCCATGCGGTGTGCGCGTACCTATGCAAAGTGCAAGCTTTTGTGTGTGTAACAACCTGCACTCCCAGTAACAGGCTTATCACCACCACAGCCCTCCAGCCCCTCACCCCTGGAGGGTTGCCCCAGCAGGGTGCTCTGACATTGGGACAGGATGGAGCGATAACCTGGGTTCCTGGAGCCCTGTGGGTCTCATTCGTTTGTGCCCTATATCCTTCCTTTTTCACTGCTCCCCTCTCCTCCACCAATCCCCTCACCTCTTGATCTCTCCATCATTGGTTCTATCCTTCCTCTCTGTCATCTCCCCTCTATCCTTTCTCTCTGTCATCTCCCCTCTATCCTTTCTCTCTGTCATCTCCCCTCTGTCCTTTCTCTCTGTCATCTCCCCTCTGTCCTTTCTCTCTGTCATCTCCCCTCTGTCCTTTCTCTCTGTCATCTCCCCTCTATCCTTTCTCTCTGTCATCTCCCCTCTATCCTTTCTCTCTGTCATCTCCCCTCTATCCTTTCTCTCTGTCATCTCCCCTCTATCCTTTCTCTCTGTCATCTCCCCTCTATCCTTTCTCTCTGTCATCTCCCCTCTATCCTTTCTCTCTGTCATCTCCCCTCTATCCTTTCTCTCTGTCATCTCCCCTCTATCCCCTATCCTCTGTCATCTCCCCTCTATCCTTTCTCTCTGTCATCTCCCCTCTATCCCCTATCCTCTGTCATCTCCCCTCTATCCTTTCCCTCTCGCTCTCTCCCACCCTCTCTCTGGCCAGATGGCGTGTGCGCCTGGGGAGGAGAGGGTGGAATAGACGGAAGGGGAAGGAGGGAGGTGTGGGGGAGGGGCAGAGCGCTGCATTCCTCTTCTCTGGGGCGCCATCCCTCCATCCTCCAGCTCATGAATATTCATACAGTGTGTGCGCGTGGTAAAATGAGCCTCCGGTGTAGCAGCAAGAACAAAGCACAACCATGTATTATATGATCAAACAGAGATGACGCATTGCTGCACGACCATCATTATTATCCCCATATTCCCCATTATCCTACTGACCACTGGGTCAATACACACCATGGTCCCCATTATCCTACTGACCACTGGGTCATTGCTGCACGACCATCATTATTATCCCCATATGCCCCATTATCCTACTGACCACTGGGTCAATACACACCATAGTCCTCATTATCCTACTGACCACAGGGTCAATACACACCATAGTCCCCATTATCCTATTGACCACTGGGTCAATACACACCATAGTCCCCATTATCCTACTGACCACTGGGTCAATACACACCATAGTCCTCATTACCCTACTGACCACTGAGGCAATACACACCATATTCCCCATTATCCTACTGACCACTGAGGCAATACACACCATAGTCCCCATTATCCTACTGACCACTGAGGCAATACACACACCATAGTCCTCATTATCCTACTGACCACTGGGTCAATACACACCATAGTCCCCATTATCCTACTGACCACTGAGGCAATACACACACCATAGTCCTCATTATCCTACTGACCACTGAGGCAATACACACACCATAGTCCTCATTATCCTACTGACCACTGAGGCAATACACACACCATAGTCCTCATTATCCTACTGACCACTGAGGCAATACACACCATAGTCCCCATTATCCTACTGACCACTGGGTCAATACACACCATAGTCCCCATTATCCTACTGACCACTGGGTCAATACACACCATAGTCCTCATTACCCTACTGACCACTGAGGCAATACACACCATATTCCCCATTATCCTACTGACCGCTGGGTCAACACACACCATAGTCCTCATTATCCTACTGACCACTGGGTCAATACACACCATAGTCTCCATTATCCTACTGACCACTGGGTCAATACACACCATAGCCCTCATTACCCTACTGACCACTGGGTCAATGCTGCACGACCATCATTATTATCCCCATATTCCCCATTATCCTACTGACCACTGGGTCAACACACACCATAGTCCTCATTACCCTACTGACCAGTAGGTCAATACACACCATAGTCCTCATTACCCTACTGACCACTGGGTCAATACACACCATAGTCCTCATTACCCTACTGACCACTGGGTCAATACACACCATAGTCCTCATTATCCTACTGACCACTGGGTCAATACACACCATAGTCCTCATTACCCTACTGACCACTGAGGCAATACACACCATATTCCCCATTATCCTACTGACCACTGGGTCAATACACACCATAGTCCTCATTACCCTACTGACCACTGGGTCAATGCTGCACGACCATCATTATTATCCCCATATTCCCCATTATCCTACTGACCACTGGGTCAACACACACAATAGTCCTCATTACCCTACTGACCACTGACCACTGGGTCAATACACACCATAGTCCCCATTACCCTACTGACCACTGGGTCAATACACACCATAGTCCCCATTATCCTACTGACCACTGGGTCAATACACACCATAGTCCTCATTACCCTACTGACCACTGGGTCAATACACACCATAGTCCCCATTATCCTACTGACCACTGGGTCAATACACACCATAGCCCTCATTACCCTACTGACCACTGGGTCAATACACACCATAGTCCTCATTACCCTACTGACCACTGGGTTAATACACACCATAGTCCTCATTACCCTACTGACCACTGAGGCAATACACACCATATTCCCCATTATCCTACTGACCACTGGGTTAATACACACCATAGTCCTCATTACCCTACTGACCAGTGGGTCAATACACACCATAGTCCTCATTACCCTACTGACCAGTGGGTCAATACACACCATAGTCCTCATTACCCTACTGACCACTGGGTCAATACACACCATAGTCCTCATTACCCTACTGACCACTGGGTCAATGCTGCACCCATCATTATTATCCCCATATTCCCCATTATCCTACTGACCACTGGGTCAACACACACAATAGTCCTCATTACCCTACTGACCACTGACCACTGGGTCAATACACACCATAGTCCCCATTACCCTACTGACCACTGGGTCAATACACACCATAGTCCCCATTATCCTACTGACCACTGGGTCAATACACACCATAGTCCTCATTACCCTACTGACCACTGGGTCAATACACACCATAGTCCCCATTATCCTACTGACCACTGGGTCAATACACACCATAGCCCTCATTACCCTACTGACCACTGGGTCAATACACACCATAGTCCTCATTACCCTACTGACCACTGGGTTAATACACACCATAGTCCTCATTACCCTACTGACCACTGAGGCAATACACACCATATTCCCCATTATCCTACTGACCACTGGGTTAATACACACCATAGTCCTCATTACCCTACTGACCAGTGGGTCAATACACACCATAGTCCTCATTACCCTACTGACCAGTGGGTCAATACACACCATAGTCCTCATTACCCTACTGACCACTGGGTCAATACACACCATAGTCCTCATTACCCTACTGACCACTGGGTCAATACACACCATAGTCCTCATTATCCTACTGACCACTGGGTCAATACACACCATAGTCCTCATTACCCTACTGACCAGTGGGTTAATACACACCATGTTACTCTATCAATATTGGCTAATCAGTATGATATATATATATATATATATATTGCTTTATCATTTTGCTCTACGGTAGGAAACGGACTGAAACAGGGAGGGACTACCTGAACTTGTCCAATAAGAAACACAACATTGTTGTTGCAATATGTTTTGGTAGGTTTTACCGTAATGAATACATCCCAGGTTCTGGAACAGAACCAGATGGGAGGAAGCTATTTTAGACTCCAGTTCCGTCCCATATGGCACCCTATTCCCTACATAGTGCACTACTCCTGACCAGAGCTCTATGGCACCATATTCCCTACATAGTGCACTACTCCTGACCAGAGATCTATGCACCCTATTCCCTATATAGTGCACTACTTTTGACCAGAGCTCTATGGCACCCTATTCCCTACACAGTGCACTACTCCTGACCAGAGATCTATGCACCCTATTCCCTATATAGTGCACTACTTTTGACCAGAGCTCTATGGCACCCTATCCCCTACATAGTGCACTACTTTTGACCAGGGCCCTATAGTGGTCTGATCAGAATGAGTGCAGTATATAGGGACTAGGGTGCCATATGGGATACAGACAGGCTATTTAGTGCTGAGTGACCCTACAGGTCCTTAGATGGACACTGTACATTCTGCTGCTTAATATATCCAGTGGTCTGGTCTATGTAGTCTAAGGTTGAGCTGCTTCTAAATATATTATGTTGCTGTATCAGTATGGGGGTTCCCGAGTGGCGCAGCGGTCTAAGACACTAGAGGTGTCACTACAGACCCTGGTTCGATCCCGGGCTGTATCACAACCGTCCGTAATCTGGAGTCCCACAGGCCGTCCCACAATTTGGCCCAGCGTCGTCCGGGCTAGGGGGGTTGGCCGGGGTAGGTCCGTCATTATAAATAAGAATTTGTTCTTAACTGACTTGCCCAGTTAAATAAATATAAAAATATAATATTAAATCCCTTGTCTGCGGATCTCAAAATATGAACATAAAAAATAATTCTTATCTCTATGAACAGCAGATTAAACACATTTTGGGCAATGGATCTGTGAATACATTTAGAGGGTGAATACAATGCAATATTATTAATGGATCTGTGAATACATTTAGAGGGTGAATACAATGCAATATTATTAATGGATCTGTGAATACATTTAGAGGGTGAATACAATGCAATATTATTAATGGATCTGTGAATACATTTAGAGGGTGAATACAATGCAATATTATTAATGGATCTGTGAATACATTTAGAGGGTGAATACAATGCAATATTATTAATGGATCTGTGAATACATTTAGAGGGTGAATACAATGCAATATTATTAATGGATCTGTGAATACATTTAGAGGGTGAATACAATGCAATATTATTAATGGATCTGTGAATACATTTAGAGGGTGAATACAATGTGAATACAATGCAATATTATTAATGGATCTGTGAATACATTTAGAGGGTGAATACAATGCAATATTATTAATGGATCTGTGAATACATTTAGAGGGTGAATACAATGCAATATTATTAATGGATCTGTGAATACATTTAGAGGGTGAATACAATGCAATATTATTAATGGATCTGTGAATACATTTAGAGGGTGAATACAATGCAATATTATTAATGGATCTGTGAATACATTTTAGAGGGGTGAATACAATGCAATATTATTAATGGATCTGTGAATACATTTAGAGGGTGAATACAATGCAATATTATTAATGGATCTGTGAATACATTTAGAGGGTGAATACAATGCAATATTATTAATGGATCTGTGAATACATTTAGAGGGTGAATACAATGCAATATTATTAATGGATCTGTGAATACATTTAGAGGGTGAATACAATGCAATATTATTAATGGATCTGTGAATACATTTAGAGGTGAATACAATGCAATATTATTAATGGATCTGTGAATACATTTAGAGGGTGAATACAATGCAATATTATTAATGGATCTGTGAATACATTTAGAGGGTGAATACAATGCAATATTATTAATGGATCTGTGAATACATTTAGAGGGTGAATACAATGCAATATTATTAATGGATCTGTGAATACATTTAGAGGGTGAATACAATGCAATATTATTAATGGATCTGTGAATACATTTAGAGGGTGAATACAATGCAATATTATTAATGGATCTGTGAATACATTTAGAGGGTGAATACAATGCAATATTATTAATGGATCTGTGAATACATGCAATGCAATATTATTAATGGATCTGTGAATACATTTAGAGGGTGAATACAATGCAATATTATTAATGGATCTGTGAATACATTTAGAGGGTGAATACAATGCAATATTAGTGGTCCTGTGTAGCTCAGTTGGTAGAACATGGCGCTTGTAACGCCAGGGTAGTGGGTTCGATCCCCGGGACCACCCATACGTAGAATGTATGCACACATGACTGTAAGTCGCTTTGGATAAAATCGTCTGCTAAATGGCATATATTATTATTATTATTATTAATTTACAGTAGTCTGTTCTTAACCCTGGGCAACATGGGCCTGGGAGGCTCACAGAGATATTAGTATCCACAGTATTCTGTTCTTAACCCTGGGCAACATGGGCCTGGGAGGCTCACAGAGATATTAGTATCTACAGTATTCTGTTCTTAACCCTGGGCAACATGGGCCTGGGAGGCTCACAGAGATATTAGTATCTACAGTATTCTGTTCTTAACCCTGGGCAACATGGGTCCGGGAGGCTCACAGAGATATTAGTATCCACAGTACTCCACAAATTTTCAATTTTTCAACTCAATATTTATTTTATTCCACAATTATTAATATATATTTTTATTTTATTTTATTTACATAAAAGCACTGTAATTTAAAGCTAGAATCCTTAGTTGCTACATCCATCTTTGGTATGGCAAACCCTGATGTACCTACTTGATTCTTGAAGAATATAACTTATAAGTGCTTCATGAGCTTAGTTCAACTGTGGTACCCCATCAGAACCCAGAATACAACCTGGTTTTACTCCAATGTTTGGAAACAAAGTAAACTAACACTGTGGAGCCTCAAAACATAGTTAAAACTATACTGTTGATATCATGGATGGTCAGTCCTTACATCCATAGCTCTGTCTAATTTAATGGCTATATTTCTCCAGGCCCATCCCTCAGCTTTTTACCAAAACCGAGACTTTGCAGGAAATTAGCTTGAAAACTGCCACATTTTTCTCTTCTTTTAAAAAGGTTCCTTCTCAGCGTGTGAAACTTGGATCGTCCAGCCCTGCGCTGCCAAAGTCCTAGTTGAACCCCTCGTATGCTATTTCTGTCTCACTGGAGTTATGAGGGTGTCCCTGGCCCCAACAAGTTGGAGAACCCCTTATCTAGCGTTTTCAACTGTAGCCTATATACAGGCTGCTGCTGCTGCTAAAAACAGCCCCCTGGTGTGGTGTCCTGCTCGTTGGAGATGGTCTATGTGCTGCTGTTAGCCTGGCTAACACACACTCTGCCTGGCTAGCCCATATACGTCTCCTCCAGCTTCCAGAACACACTCTGCCTGGCTAGCCCATATACGTCTCCTCCAGCTTCCAGAACACACTCTGCCTGGCTAGCCCATATACGTCTCCTCCAGCTTCCAGAACACACTCTGCCTGGCTAGCCCATATACGTCTCCTCCAGCTTCCAGAACACACTCTGCCTGGCTAGCCCATATACGTCTCCTCCAGCTTCCAGAACACACTCTGTCTGGCTAGCCCATATACGTCTCCTCCAGCTTCCAGAACACACTCTGCCTGGCTAGCCCATATAAGTCTCCTCCAGCTTCGAGAACACACTCTGCCTGACTAGCCCATATACGTCTCCTCTAGCTTCCAGAACACACTCTGCCTGGCTAGCCCATATACGTCTCCTCTAGCTTCCAGAACACACTCTGCCTGGCTAGCCCATATACAGTGCCTTGCGAAAGTATTCGGCCCCCTTGAACTTTGCGACCTTTTGCCACATTTCAGGCTTCAAACATAAAGATATAAAACTGTATTTTTTTGTGAAGAATCAACAACAAGTGGGACACAATCATGAAGTGGAACGACATTTATTGGATATTTCAAACTTTTTTAACAAATCAAAAACTGAAAAATTAGGCGTGCAAAATTATTCAGCCCCCTTAAGTTAATACTTTGAAGCGCCACCTTTTGCTGCGATTACAGCTGTAAGTCGCTTGGGGTATGTCTCTATCAGTTTTGCACATCGAGAGACTGAAATTTTTTCCCATTCCTCCTTGCAAAACAGCTCGAGCTCAGTGAGGTTGGATGGAGAGCATTTGTGAACAGCAGTTTTCAGTTCTTTCCACAGATTCTCGATTGGATTCAGGTCTGGACTTTGACTTGGCCATTCTAACACCTGGATATGTTTATTTTTGAACCATTCCATTGTAGATTTTACTTTATGTTTTGGAACATTGTCTTGTTGGGAAAACAAATCTCCGTCCCAGTCTCGGGTCTTTTGCAGACTCCATCAGGTTTTCTTCCAGAATGGTCCTGTATTTGGCTCCATCCATCTTCCCATCAATTTTAACAATCTTCCCTGTCCCTGCTGAAGAAAAGCAGGCCCAAACCATGATGCTGCCACCACCATTGTTTGACAGTGGGGATGGTGTGTTCAGGGTGATGAGCTGTGTTGCTTTTACGACAAACATAACATTTTGCATTGTTGCCAAAAAGTTCAATTTTAGTTTCATCTGACCAGAGCACCTTCTTCCACATGTTTGGTGTGTCTCCCAGGTGGCTTGTGGCAAACTTTAAACAACACTTTTTATGGATTACTTTAAGAAATGGCTTTCTTCTTGCCACTCTTCCATAAAGGCCAGATTTGTGCAATATACGACTGATTGTTGTCCTATGGACAGAGTCTCCCACCTCAGCTGTAGATTTCTGCAGTTCATCCAGAGTGATCATGGGCCTCTTGGCTGCATCTCTGATCAGTCTTCTCCTTGTATGAGCTGAAAGTTTAGAGGGACGGCGAGGTCTTGGTAGATTTGCAGTGGTCTTATACTCCTTCCATTTCAATATTATCGCTTGCACAGTGCTCCTTGGGATGTTTAAAGCTTGGGAAATCTTTTTGTATCCAAATCCGGCTTTAAACTTCTTCACAACAGTATCTCGGACCTGCCTGGTGTGTTCCTTGTTCTTCATGATGCTCTCTGCGCTTTTAACGGACCTCTGAGACTATCACAGTGCAGGTGCATTTATACGGAGACTTGATTACACACAGGTGAATTGTATTTATCATCATTAGTCATTTAGGTCAACATTGGATCATTCAGAGATCCTCACTGAACTTCTGGAGAGAGTTTGCTGCACTGAAAGTAAAGGGCTGAATAATTTTGCACGTCCAATTTTTCAGTTTTGATTTGTTAAAAAGTTTGAAATATCAATAAATGTCGTTCCACTTCATGATTGTGTCCCACTTGTTGTTGATTCTTCACAAAAAAATACAGTTTTATATCTTTATGTTTGAAACCTGAAATGTGGCAAAAGGTCGCAAAGTTCAAGGGGGCCGAATACTTTCGCAAGGCACTGTACGTCTCCTCCAGCTTCCAGAACACACTCTGCCTGGCTAGCCCATATACGTCTCCTCCAGCTTCCAGAACACACTCTGCCTGGCTAGCCCATATACGTCTCCTCCAGCTTCCAGAACACACTCTGCCTGGCTAGCCCATATACGTCTCCTCCAGCTTCCAGAACACACTCTGCCTGGCTGGCCCATATACGTCTCCTCCAGCTTCCAGAACACACTCTGCCTGGCTAGCCCATATACGTCTCCTCCAGCTTCCAGAACACACTCTGCCTGGCTAGCCCATATACGTCTCCTCCAGCTTCCAGAACACACTCTGCCTGGCTAGCCCTTATACGTCTCCTCCAGCTCCACTCTGGAAGACATGTAGTCACTATGACAGATGCTAAAAGCACGTCTCCCCACACTTTGGCTTTAAGACTAAGAGACAAACGCACCAGACTGTGTGTGTGTGTTGCGACACCGGGAGATTGCTGGAGCATGGAGAATATGTGTGTGTGTGTGTGTGTGTGTGCTTTGCCAATGTTTGTCTCTGTGAACTAGTGTCTAGCTGAGCTGGGTAAAGTGTAAAATGCTGATCACCAGTCTACTACTGTATTAAGGCAGGCAGGCAGATCGACACTAGGTTAATATGAGCTGACCTCCCTCCCTGATGATAGTCAGGTAGATAGACACTAGGTTAATATGAGCTGACCTCTTGTGATTTTGTTTTTATTGCATCTAATCTCAGCCTGAACTGAATCAAATGTCCTCCCCTCCTCCTCCTCCCTCTGTCATCCTCCTCTCCTCATATCTCTTGTAGAGGTTACATTCTTCACCATCTATAGTATGTTGTCAACCATCTCCACGCTGCGATAGGCTGTAGCGATGTTCTACTGCCATAGTGGTGTCATCCTGGCCCCAATACCAGGGCTGTGATAGGATATAGTTTGGGGCTAGTTCCTGGTTTCAGCGCCTAACTCCTCCCTCTTGGTGCTAAATGCTACTCAAAATGTTACAAGTAATTTGCTGTAATGTCAGACTTTCTAGAGACATTATAATACATTACATTTACATTTACATTTAAGTCATTTAGCAGACGCTCTTATCCAGAGCGACTTACATGAATAATAATATTTTTTTCTCTCCTAAATGTTAATTTAACTCTTTCCCCCTACAGTGGGTATCAATGGATATATGATTAAACACATGGTTACTTTAACAAGACTAACATCCCTCTCTCTCTCTGTCTGTCTGTCTCTCTCTCTCTGTCTCTCTCTCTCTGTCTCTCTCTCTCTGTCTCTCTCTCTCTGTCTCTCTCTCTCTCTCTCTCTCTGTCTCTCTCTCTCTGTCTCTCTCTCTCTGTCTCTGTCTCTCTCTGTCTCTCTGTCTCTCTGTCTCTCTCTGTCTCTCTCTGTCTCTCTGTCTCTCTCTGTCTCTCTCTGTCTCTCTCTGTCTCTCTCTGTCTCTGTCTCTGTCTCTGTCTCTGTCTCTGTCTCTGTCTCTCTCTCTCTCTCTCTCTCTCTGTTTCTCTCTCTCTCTCTCTCTCTGTTTCTCTCTCTCTCTCTCTCTGTCTCTCTCTGTTTCTCTCTCTCTCTCTCTGTCTCTCTCTGTTTCTCTCTCTCTCTCTCTGTTTCTCTCTCTCTCTCTCTGTTTCTCTCTCTCTCTCTCTGTTTCGCTCTCTCTCTCTCTGTCTCTATCCTGTCTGTCTCTATCCTGTCTGTCTCTATCCTGTCTGTCTCCCCTACAGTGGGTATCCCAACGATAAAGTGGTGTGGGGCGGAGGGCGACTACAACGTGATGGTGATGGAGCTGTTAGGACCTAGTCTGGAAGACCTGTTCAACTTCTGCTCCCGCAAGTTCTCCCTCAAGACTGTCCTGCTGCTGGCTGACCAGATGGTGAGAGACTTGCGTGTGTGTGTGTGTGCACCGAGGCAGGGCGCGTGCCAACCTGGGGGTATGGGACCACCTTCAGGAGGCCACTATAACGGGGGCTACCCCCATTCTGAATGACACTGGCCAACACCCCCATCCCGAATGACACTGGCCAACGCCCCCATCCCGAATGACACTGGCTAACGCCCCCATCCCGAATGACACTGGCCAACGCCCCCATCCCGAATGACACTGGCCAACGCCCCATCCCGAATGACACTGGCCAACGCCCCCATCCCGAATGACACTGGCCAACGCCCCCATCCCGAATGACACTGGCCAACGCCCCCATCCCGAATGACACTGGCCAACGCCCCCATCCCGAATGACACTGGCCAACGCCCCATCCCGAATGACACTGGCCAACGCCCCCATCCCGAATGACACTGGCCAGCCCCCATCCCGAATGACACTGGCCAACGCCCCCCATCCCGAATGACACTGGCCAACGCCCCCATCCCGAATGACACTGGCCAACGCCCCCATCCCGAATGACACTGGCCAACGCCCCATCCCGAATGACACTGGCCCACACCCCCATCCCGAATGACACTGGCTCCATTGTGAATGTTAGGAAGCCTTGTCCCTATTAGTCTGTGTGTGTGTTTCAGTTCTACATGTCAGTACACACACACACAACACACAGATCCCACTGTTGAAGCAGTCGGATGGGTCTGGATCATAAAGCCATTCATTCTATTGACTGTCCGTTGGTCCATCTACATCGACAGTACAGTGGTGTCACAGTTAGCCGGCTAAAATTGTTGACAGTCACTTAGCAATTAGGGACGATTCACCCACACCAATCAATTCACCCACACCAATCGATACACCCCACCAATCGATTCACCCACACCCCCGTCTAGTTTTGACTCAGAGAGCTTCTCTTCTTCTCCTGCCTCAACCATGCAGTCATCTACCACCACACTATCAATTAGAGGGGATCTATATAGCACAACTTTGAATTTCACCCCCGTCTAATAATGGAATGGTTTAGACCGTTTGGAAGTTTTGACTCTGAGAGCTTCTCTTCTTCTCCTGCTCCAACCACGCATTGAGGTCGCTGTCCTGTCTCCTTGTTTCAAGCAAAACTACCAAAACTATTGGCGATGGTGAACCTGAACGATCTACATACAGATGTAGTGTAAATATATAGGTCCGTTGTCATTTCTACCCGTCCAGGGGTTTCTAATGCTGAGATGCGTATGGAGAAACCCCTGCCCTGGATCTAGATACGTATGGAATCATCTTGAAAAGGAGAGATCACATCCCGATTAGCAATCGCTTCTTCTTAATTTTTTGCACCAGTAGTGCTGCAGTGTTTATACTACCAGGTGTCCTCCAGGTATTTAGACTACCAGGTGTCCTCCGGGTGTTTAGACTGCCAGGTGTCCTCCGGGTGTTTAGACTGCCAGGTGTCCTCCGGGTGTTTAGACTGCCAGGTGTCCTCCGGGTGTTTAGACTGCCAGGTGTCCTCCGGGTGTTTAGACTGCCAGGTGTCCTCCAGGTGTTTATACTACCAGGTGTTTAGACTACCAGGTGTCCTCCAGGTGTTTATACTACCAGGTGTTTAGACTGCCAGGTGTCCTCCAGGTGTTTAGACTGCCAGGTGTCCTCCAGGTGTTTAGACTGCCAGGTGTCCTCCAGGTGTTTAGACTGCCAGGTGTCCTCCGGGTGTTTAGACTGCCAGGTGTCCTCCGGGTGTTTAGACTGCCAGGTGTCCTCCGGGTGTTTAGACTGCCAGGTGTCCTCCGGGTGTTTAGACTGCCAGGTGTCCTCCGGGTGTTTAGACTACCAGGTGTCCTCCGGGTGTTTAGACTACCAGGTGTCCTCCGGGTGTTTAGACTACCAGGTGTCCTCCGGGTGTTTAGACTACCAGGTGTTTAGACTACCAGGTGTCCTCCAGGTGTTTATACTACCAGGCGTTTAGACTACCAGGTGTCCTCCAGGTGTTTATACTACCAGGTGTTTATACTACCAGGTGTCCTCCAGGTGTTTATACTACCAGGTGTTTATACTACATTTATACTACCAGGCGTTTAGACTACCAGGTGTCCTCCAGGTGTTTATACTACCAGGTGTTTATACTACCAGGTGTCCTCCAGGTGTTTATACTACCAGGTGTCCTCCAGGTGTTTATACTACCAGGTGTTTATACTACCAGGTGTCCTCCAGGTGTTTATACTACCAGGCGTTTAGACTACCAGGTGTCCTCCAGGTGTTTATACTACCAGGTGTCCTCCAGGTGTTTATACTACCAGGTGTCCTCCAGGTGTTTATACTACCAGGTGTCCTCCAGGTGTTTATACTACCAGGTGTCCTCCAGGTGTTTATACTACCAGGTGTCCTTTTTACCATTGACACCCATCATGTATATCCACGTTCTATGTGCGTTATTGATGATGATAACGCAAGCTCTCTCCTCTCCAGATCAGACTAGCTGTTATTGATCAACCTCTCTCCTCTCCAGATCAGACTAGCTGTTATTGATCAACCTCTCTCCTCTCCAGATCAGACTAGCTGTTATTGATCAACCTCTCTCCTCTCCAGATCAGACTAGCTGTTATTGATCAACCTCTCTCCTCTCCAGATCAGACTAGCTGTTATTGATCAACCTCTCTCCTCTCCAGATCAGACTAGCTGTTATTGATCAACCTCTCTCCTCTCCAGATCAGACTAGCTGTTATTGATCAACCTCTCTCCTCTCCAGATCAGCCGTATAGAGTACATCCACTCGAAGAACTTCATCCACAGAGACGTGAAGCCAGACAACTTCCTGATGGGCCTGGGCAAGAAGGGCAACCTGGTGTACATCATCGACTTTGGCCTGGCCAAGAAGTACCGCGACGCCCGCACACACCAGCACATCCCCTACCGCGAGAACAAGAACCTGACCGGCACGGCGCGCTACGCATCCATCAACACACACCTGGGAATCGGTAGGATATATACACTATATGTACAAAAGTATGTGGACACCCCTTCAAATTAGTGGATTCTGCTATTTCAGCCACACCCTTTGCTGACAGGTGTATAAAATCGAGCACACAGCCATGCGATCTCCATAGACAAACATTGGCAGTAGAATAGCTCAGTGACTTTCAAAGTGGCACCATCATAGGATGCCACCTTGCCAACTAGTCAGTTCGTCAAATATCTGACCTGCTACCGCTGCCCCGGTCAACTGTAAGTGCTGTTATTGTGAAGTGGAAACGTCTAGGAGCCACAACGGCTCAACCGTGAAGGTAGGCCACACAAGCTCACAGAACAGAACACTTCCGAGTTCCAATCTACCTCTGGAAGAAACGTCAGCACAAGAACTGTTCGTCGGGAGCTTCGTGAAATTAGTTTCCATGGCCGAGCAGCCGCACACAAACCGAAGATCACCATGCGCAGTGCCATGCATCAGCTGAAGATGTTGTACTCTGGAGCATTCTTTGGCGTGATGAATCCTGCTGCACCATCTGGCAATCCGACGGATGAATCTAGGTTTTTCGGATGCCAGGAGAACTCTATCTGCCCCAATGCATAGTGCCAACTGTAAAGTTTGGTGGAGGAGGAATAATGGTCTGGGGCAGTTTTTCACGGTTTGGGCTCGGCTCCTTAGTTACAGTGTAGGGAAATCTTAAAACTACAGCATACAGTAACATTCTAAACAATTCTGTGCTTCCAACTTTGTGGCAACAGTTTGGGGAAGGCCCTTTCATGTTTCAGCATGACAATACCCCCGTGCACAAAGCCAGGTCCATACAGAAATGGTTTGTAGATCGGTGTGGAAGAACTTGACTGACCTGCACAGAGACCTGACCTCAACCCCATTGAACACCTGAATTGGAACGCCGACTGCGAGTCAGGCCTAATCACCCGACCTCACTAATGATCTTGTGGCTGAATGGAAGCAAGTCCCTGCAGCAATGTTCCAACATCTAGTGGAAAGCCTTACATTTACATTACATTGAAGTCATTTAGCAGACGCTCTTATCCAGAGCGACTTACAAATTGGTGCATTCACCTTATGACATCCAGTGGAACGGCCACTTTACAATAGTGCATCTAAATCTTTTAAGGGGGGTGAGAAGGATTACTTTATCCTATCCTAGGTATTCCTTAAAGAGGTGGGGTTTCAGGTGTCTCCGGAAGGTGGTGATTGACTCCGCTGTCCTGGCGTCGTGAGGGAGTTTGTTCCACCATTGGGGGGCCAGAGCAGCGAACAGTTTTGACTGGGCTGAGCGGGAACTGTACTTCCTCAGTGGTAGGGAGGCGAGCAGGCCAGAGGTGGATGAACGCAGTGCCCTTGTTTGGGTGTAGGGCCTGATCAGAGCCTGGAGGTACTGAGGTGCCGTTCCCCTCACAGCTCCGTAGGCAAGCACCATGGTCTTGTAGCGGATGCGAGCTTCAACTGGAAGCCAGTGGAGAGAGCGGAGGAGCGGGGTGACGTGAGAGAACTTGGGAAGGTTGAACACCAGACGGGCTTCGGCGTTCTGGATGAGTTGTAGGGGTTTAATGGCACAGGCAGGGAGCCTGTGCCATTCCCAGAAGAGTGGAGGCTGTTATAGCAGCAATGTTCCAACATCTAGTGGAAAGCTTTCCCAGAAGAGTGGAGGCTGTTATAGCAGCAAAGGGGGGACCAACTACATATGAATACCAGTGATTTTGGAATGAGATGTTTGACCTGTCCACATACTTTTGGCAATATATATAAACAAACACATATACTAGTTACACACACCTTGGAACAGGTACACAACAGAAACACCCTGACCTTCTCGCTCTCTCCTCTCGCTCTCTCCTCTCGCTCTCTCCTCTCGCTCTCTCCTCTCGCTCTCTCCTCTCGCTCTCTCCTCTCGCTCTCTCCTCTCGCTCTCTCCTCTCTCTCTGTTCTCTCTCTCTGTTCTCTCTCTCTGTTCTCTCTCTCTGTTCTCTCTCTCTGTTCTCTCTCCCTCTCTTCTCTCCCTCTCTTCTCTCTCTCTGTTCTCTCCCTCTCTTCTCTCTCCCCTCTCTCTCTCTGTTCTCTCTCTCTGTTCTCTCTCTCTGTTCTCTCTCTCTGTTCTCTCTCTCTGTTCTCTCTCTCTGTTCTCTCTCTCTGTTCTCTCTCTCTGTTCTCTCTCTCTGTTCTCTCTCTCTGTTCTCTCTCCCCTCTCTCTCTCCCCTCTCTCTCTCCCCTCTCTCTCTCCCTGTTCTCTCTCCCTGTTCTCTCTCCCTGTTCTCTCTCTCTGTTCTCTCTCTGTTCTCTCTCTCTGTTCTCTCTCTCCTCTCTCTCCCCTCTCCTCTCCTCTCTCCCTCTCTTCTCTCTCTCTTCTCTCTCTCTCTCCCTCTCTCCTCTTTCCCTCTTTTCTCTCTCTCTCCCACTCTTCTCTCTCTCTCTCTCCCACTCTTTTCTCCTCTCGCTCTCTCCTCTCTCTCTCTCTGTTCTCTCTCTCTGTTCTCTCCTCTCTCTTTCTCTCCTCTCTCCCTCTGTTCTCTCTCTCTCCTCTCTCTCTCTCCCTCCTCTTTCCTTCTTTTCTCTTTCTCTCCCACTCTTCTCTCTCTCTCTCTCCCACTCTTTTCTCTCCCTCTTCTCTCTCTCTCTCTCCCACTCTTTTCTCTCCCTCTTCTCTCTCTCTCCCTCTTCTCTCTCTCCCCCTCTTCTCTCTCTCTCACTCTTCTCTCTCTCCCCCTCTTCTCTCTCTCCCCCTCTTCTCTCTCTCCCCCTCTTCTCTCTCTCCCCTCTTCTCTCTCTCCCCTCTTCTCTCTCTCCCCTCTTCTCTCTCTCCCCCTCTTCTCTCTCTCCCCCCTCTTCTCTCTCTCCCCTCTTCTCTCTCTCCCCCTCTTCTCTCTCTCCCCCTCTTCTCTCTCTCTCCCCCTCTTCTCTCTCTCTCTCTCTCCTCTTCTCTCTCTCTCTCTCTCTCTCCCTCTTCTCTCTCTCTCTCTCTCTCTCCCTCTTCTCTCTCTCTCTCTCTCTCTCCCTCTTCTCTCTCTCTCTCTCCCTCTTCTCGCTCTCTCTCTCTCCCTCTTCTCTCTCTCTCTCTTCTCTCTCTCTCTCTCTCTCTCTTCTCGCTCCCTCTCTCCCTCTCTTCTCGCTATCTCTCTCCCTCTCTTCTCGCTCTCTCTCTTCTCTCTCTCTCCCTCTTCTCGCTCTCTCTCTCCCTCTCTTCTCGCTCTCTCTCTCCCTCTCTCTCTCTCCCTCTCTTCTCGCTCTCTCTCTCTCCCTCTCTTCTCGCTCTCTCTCTCCCTCTCTTCTCGCGCTCTCTCTCCCTCTCTTCTCGCTCTCTCTCTTCTCGCTCTCTCTCTCCCTCTCTTCTCGCTCTCTCTCTCCCTCTCTTCTCGCTCTCTCTCTTCTCGCTCTCTCTCTCCCTCTCTTCTCGCTCTCTCTCTCCCTCTCTTCTCGCTCTCTCTCTCTCCCCTCTCTTCTCGCTCTCTCTCTCTCCCCTCTCTTCTCGCTCTCTCTCTCTCCCCTCTCTTCTCTCTCTCACTCTTCTCTCTCTCTCCCCTCTCTCCTCTCCCTCTCTTCTCTCTCCTCTACAGAGCAGTCTCGTCGTGATGACCTGGAGTCTCTTGGCTACGTCCTGATGTACTTCAACCTGGGCAGTCTGCCCTGGCAGGGCCTGAAGGCTGCCACTAAGAGACAGAAGTACGAACGCATCAGTGAGAAGAAGATGTCTACCCCCATCGAGGTCCTGTGTAAAGGATATCCATGTGAGTAGTTGAAAGACCTGTCTGTGGCTGGAAGTTGATGGGGTTTTCTGAAGTCAAAACAGGTCGTTTTTTTACATAGTAGATCCTTGCACATATAGAATTTCCACTCCCGGTCTTTGAAAGTGGATAGGGTTAGGAGTTTATCCTGATCATGTGACCTAACCAGGAAGAAAGCTGATCACATTCAGAGGATCTGTTTGTAGTGTATGTCTTGTTGTCTTGGAGACTAGAGGATTCACATTCAGGCATTTTATTCCACATATATATATTAATTATACAACTAGATGTATAAAAAGAGCTGTATCTTGACCCATCCTCTCCTCTCAGGGGAGTTTACCATGTCCAGTTGTATAATAATTAAAGAGCTGTATCTTGACCCATCCTCTCCTCTCAGGGGAGTTTACCATGTCCAGTTGTATAATAATTATAGAGCTGTATCTTGACCCATCCTCTCCTCTCAGGGGAGTTTACCATGTCCAGTTGTATAATAATTATAGAGCTGTATCTTGACCCATCCTCTCCTCTCAGGGGAGTTTACCATGTCCAGTTGTATAATAATTAAAGAGCTGTATCTTGACCCATCCTCTCCTCTCAGGGGAGTTTACCATGTCCAGTTGTATAATAATTAAAGAGCTGTATCTTGACCCATCCTCTCCTCTCAGCTGAGTTTACCATGTCCAGTTGTATAATAATTATAGAGCTGTATCTTGACCCATCCTCTCCTCTCAGGGGAGTTTACCATGTCCAGTTGTATAATAATTATAGAGCTGTATCTTGACCCATCCTCTCCTCTCAGGGGAGTTTACCATGTCCAGTTGTATAATAATTAAAGAGCTGTATCTTGACCCATCCTCTCCTCTCCTCACAGCTGAGTTTACCATGTCCAGTTGTATAATAATTATAGAGCTGTATCTTGACCCATCCTCTCCTCTCAGGGGAGTTTACCATGTCCAGTTGTATAATAATTAAAGAGCTGTATCTTGACCCATCCTCTCCTCTCAGGGGAGTTTACCATGTCCAGTTGTATAATAATTATAGAGCTGTATCTTGACCCATCCTCTCCTCTCAGGGGAGTTTACCATGTCCAGTTGTATAATAATTATAGAGCTGTATCTTGACCCATCCTCTCCTCTCAGGGGAGTTTACCATGTCCAGTTGTATAATAATTAAAGAGCTGTATCTTGACCCATCCTCTCCTCTCAGGGGAGTTTACCATGTCCAGTTGTATAATAATTAAAGAGCTGTATCTTGACCCATCCTCTCCTTTCTCCTCAGGGGAGTTTACCATGTCCAGTTGTATAATAATTATAGAGCTGTATCTTGACCCATCCTCTCCTCTCCTCACAGCTGAGTTTACCATGTCCAGTTGTATAATAATTAAAGAGCTGTATCTTGACCCATCCTCTCCTCTCAGGGGAGTTTACCATGTCCAGTTGTATAATAATTAAAGAGCTGTATCTTGACCCATCCTCTCCTCTCAGGGGAGTTTACCATGTCCAGTTGTATAATAATTATAGAGCTGTATCTTGACCCATCCTCTCCTCTCCTCACAGCTGAGTTTACCATGTCCAGTTGTATAATAATTAAAGAGCTGTATCTTGACCCATCCTCTCCTCTCAGGGGAGTTTACCATGTCCAGTTGTATAATAATTAAAGAGCTGTATCTTGACCCATCCTCTCCTCTCAGGGGAGTTTACCATGTCCAGTTGTATAATAATTAAAGAGCTGTATCTTGACCCATCCTCTCCTCTCAGGGGAGTTTACCATGTCCAGTTGTATAATAATTAAAGAGCTGTATCTTGACCCATCCTCTCCTCTCAGGGGAGTTTACCATGTCCAGTTGTATAATAATTAAAGAGCTGTATCTTGACCCATCCTCTCCTCTCAGGGGAGTTTACCATGTCCAGTTGTATAATAATTATAGAGCTGTATCTTGACCCATCCTCTCCTTTCTCCTCAGGGGAGTTTACCATGTCCAGTTGTATAATAATTATAGAGCTGTATCTTGACCCATCCTCTCCTCTCAGGGGAGTTTACCATGTCCAGTTGTATAATAATTAAAGAGCTGTATCTTGACCCATCCTCTCCTCTCAGCTGAGTTTACCATGTCCAGTTGTATAATAATTAAAGAGCTGTATCTTGACCCATCCTCTCCTCTCAGGGGAGTTTACCATGTCCAGTTGTATAATAATTAAAGAGCTGTATCTTGACCCATCCTCTCCTCACAGCTGAGTTTACCATGTCCAGTTGTATAATAATTAAAGAGCTGTATCTTGACCCATCCTCTCCTCTCTCCTCTCAGGGGAGTTTACCATGTCCAGTTGTATAATAATTATAGAGCTGTATCTTGACCCATCCTCTCCTCTCAGGGGAGTTTACCATGTCCAGTTGTATAATAATTATAGAGCTGTATCTTGACCCATCCTCTCCTCTCAGGGGAGTTTACCATGTCCAGTTGTATAATAATTATAGAGCTGTATCTTGACCCATCCTCTCCTCTCAGGGGAGTTTACCATGTCCAGTTGTATAATAATTAAAGAGCTGTATCTTGACCCATCCTCTCCTCTCAGGGGAGTTTACCATGTCCAGTTGTATAATAATTAAAGAGCTGTATCTTGACCCATCCTCTCCTCTCTCCTCTCAGGGGAGTTTACCATGTCCAGTTGTATAATAATTAAAGAGCTGTATCTTGACCCATCCTCTCCTCTCAGCGGAGTTTACCATGTCCAGTTGTATAATAATTAAAGAGCTGTATCTTGACCCATCCTCTCCTCTCAGGGGAGTTTACCATGTCCAGTTGTATAATAATTAAAGAGCTGTATCTTGACCCATCCTCTCCTCTCTCCTCACAGCTGAGTTTACCACGTACCTGAACTTCTGCCGTTCTCTGCGGTTCGATGACAAGCCCGA
The DNA here is from genome assembly GCF_021184085.1 of Oncorhynchus gorbuscha. Taxonomy (NCBI): domain Eukaryota; kingdom Metazoa; phylum Chordata; class Actinopteri; order Salmoniformes; family Salmonidae; genus Oncorhynchus; species Oncorhynchus gorbuscha. The sequence continues at coordinate 27,337 of NW_025747146.1, forward strand.
CTACTCGTACCTCAGACAGCTGTTCAGGAACCTGTTCCACAGACAGGGCTTCTCCTACGACTACGTCTTCGACTGGAATATGCTCAAGTTTGTGAGTAACGTCTCTCTGCTAACGTCTCTGAGTCACCCCCTTCGTTACATTGACCCCGGCCTGGAGTCTTTTCATCACAATATCTCCTTTCTCCTGAAGTGTACACTCGTTCACTACTTCCACAATATCTCCTTTCTCCTGAAGTGTACACTCGTTCACTACTTCCACAATATCTCCTTTCTCCTAAAGTGTACACTCGTTCACTACTTCTACAATATCTCCTTTCTCCTAAAGTGTACACTCGTTCACTACTTCTACAATATCTCCTTTCTCCTAAAGTGTACACTCGTTCACTACTTCCCACAAATCTGGAAAGCGTTGGGATTGGTGGAGACATGGGCTAGTGGGAGGTTCCACTGTATTTCTTCAAGTCAGTGATGTGAACCAGTGCACACTTTGGGAGGAAGGAGAGGTAACTGAGACACAGTAATGGAATGTCCACGGTGGCCATTTTGTTGGTCTACGAATAGCAGTGGTGTCCCTGGCAACGGCAGCCATTTTGAATGCTGATTGAGCAAATTCCTGGTCAATAAGATCCCATGGTGTTGTGATAGTGAAGACGTGGGACAGTGTGACCGTTGTCTCCATGGTGTTGTTGTGATAGTGAAGAGGTGGGACAGTGTGACTGTTGTCTCCATGGTGTTGTTGTGATAGTGAAGGGATGGGAGGTGGGACAGTGTGACTGTTGTCTCCATGGTGTTGTTGTGATAGTGAAGGGTTGGGAGGTGGGACAGTGTGACTGTTGTCTCCATGGTGATGTTGTGATAGTGAAGAGGTGTGACCGTTGTCTCCATGGTGATGTTGTGATAGTGAAGGGTTGGGAGGTGGGACAGTGTGACTGTCTCCATGGTGTTGTTGTGATAGTGAAGGGTTGGGAGGTGGGACAGTGTGACTGTTGTCTCCATGGTGATGCTGTGATAGTGAAGAGGTGTGGCCGTTGTCTCCATGGTGATGTTGTGATAGTGAAGAGGTGTGACCGTTGTCTCCATGGTGATGCTGTGATAGTGAAGAGGTGTGGCCGTTGTCTCCATGGTGATGCTGTGATAGTGAAGAGGTGTGACCGTTGTCTCCATGGTGATGTTGTGATAGTGAAGAGGTGTGACCGTTGTCTCCATGGTGATGTTGTGATAGTGAAGAGGTGTGACCGTTGTCTCCATGGTGATGTTGTGATAGTGAAGAGGTGTGACCGTTGTCTCCATGGTGATGTTGTGATAGTGGAGAGGTGTGACCGTTGTCTCCATGGTGATGTTGTGATAGTGAAGAGGTGTGACCGTTGTCTCCACGGTGATGTTGTGATAGTGAAGAGGTGTGACCGTTGTCTCCATGGTGATGTGTGTCTCTGTGTGTCCAGGGCGCCAACAGGGCAGCAGAGGATGCAGAGAGGGAGAGGAGAGCTGGTGAGGACAGACTGAGACAGGGACAGGCCAGGGCCCCTGCAGGGGCCAGGGGGATCCCCTCTGCCTCCGGACGACCCAGAGGAGCACAGGACGCCGCCGCACCCGCACCCCTCACACCCACCTCACACACAGGTTAGTGAAAACACACACACCCACCTCACACACAGGTTAGTGAAAACACACACACCCCTCACACCCACCTCACACACAGGTTAGTGAAAACACACACACCCCTCACACCCACCTCACACACAGGTTAGTGAAAACACTGAATTGGTTAAATAAAGGTTGATCACCAGGTCTCTCTAACCCCAGGTATCTGTCCTCTATCCCAGGTATGGAGGTGTCTCTCTCTCTAACCCCAGGTATCTGTCCTCTACCCCAGGTATGGAGGTCTCTCTCTAACCCCAGGTATCTGTCCTCTATCCCAGGTATGGAGGTCTCTCTCTCTCTAACCCCAGGTATCTGTCCTCTACCCCAGGTATGGAGGTCTCTCTCTCTCTCTCTCTAACCCCAGGTATCTGTCCTCTACCCCAGGTATGGAGGTCTCTCTCTCTCTCTCTCTCTAACCCCAGGTATCTGTCCTCTATCCCAGGTATGGAGGTCTCTCTCTCTAACCCCAGGTATCTGTCCTCTATCCCAGGTATGGAGGTCTCTCTCTTAACCCAGGTATCTGTCCTCTACCCCAGGTATGGAGGTCTCTCTCTAACCCCAGGTATCTGTCCTCTACCCCAGGTATGGAGGTCTCTCTCTCTAACCCCAGGTATCTGTCCTCTATCCCAGGTATGGAGGTCTCTCTCTCTCTCTAACCCCAGGTATCTGTCCTCTATCCCAGGTATGGAGGTCTCTCTCTCTCTAACCCCAGGTATCTGTCCTCTACCCCAGGTATGGAGGTCTCTCTCTCTAACCCCAGGTATCTGTCCTCTATCCCAGGTATGGAGGTCTCTCTCTCTAACCCCAGGTATCTGTCCTCTACCCCAGGTATGGAGGTCTCTCTCTCTCTCTCTAACCCCAGGTATCTGTCCTCTATCCCAGGTATGGAGGTCTCTCTCTAACCCCAGGTATCTGTCCTCTACCCCAGGTATGGAGGTCTCTCTCTAACCCCAGGTATCTGTCCTCTACCCCAGGTATGGAGGTCTCTCTCTCTAACCCCAGGTATCTGTCCTCTATCCCAGGTATGGAGGTCTCTCTCTAACCCCAGGTATCTGTCCTCTATCCCAGGTATGGAGGTCTCTCTCTAACCCCAGGTATCTGTCCTCTACCCCAGGTATGGAGGTCTCTCTCTCTCTCTAACCCCAGGTATCTGTCCTCTATCCCAGGTATGGAGGTCTCTCTCTCTCTAACCCCAGGTATCTGTCCTCTATCCCAGGTATGGAGGTCTCTCTCTCTCCCCAGGTATCTGTCCTCTATCCCAGGTATGGAGGTCTCTCTCTCTAACCCCAGGTATCTGTCCTCTATCCCAGGTATGGAGGTCTCTCTCTCTCTAACCCCAGGTATCTGTCCTCTACCCCAGGTATGGAGGTCTCTCTCTCTCTCTAACCCCAGGTATCTGTCCTCTACCCCAGGTATGGAGGTCTCTCTCTCTCTAACCCCAGGTATCTGTCCTCTACCCCAGGTATGGAGGTCTCTCTCTCTAACCCCAGGTATCTGTCCTCTACCCCAGGTATGGAGGTCTCTCTCTCTCTCTCTCTCTCTCTCTCTCTCTCTCTCTCTCTCTCTCTCTCTCTCTCTCTCTCTCTCTAACCCCAGGTATCTGTCCTCTACTCCAGGTATGGAGGTCTCTCTCTCTCTAACCCCAGGTATCTGTCCTCTATCCCAGGTATGGAGGTCTCTCTCTCTAACCCCAGGTATCTGTCCTCTATCCCAGGTATGGAGGTCTCTCTCTCTAACCCCAGGTATCTGTCCTCTATCCCAGGTATGGAGGTCTCTCTCTCTAACCCCAGGTATCTGTCCTCTACTCCAGGTATGGAGGTCTCTCTCTCTCTCTAACCCCAGGTATCTGTCCTCTACCCCAGGTATGGAGGTCTCTCGCTCTCTCTAACCCCAGGTATCTGTCCTCTATCCCAGGTATGGAGGTCTCTCGCTCTCCCCAGGTATCTGTCCTCTATCCCAGGTATGGAGGTCTCTCTCTCTAACCCCAGGTATCTGTCCTCTACCCCAGGTATGGAGGTCTCTCTCTCTCTCTCTCTCTCTCTCTCTCTCTCTCTCTCTCTCTCTAACCCCAGGTATCTGTCCTCTACTCCAGGTATGGAGGTCTCTCTCTCTCTAACCCCAGGTATCTGTCCTCTATCCCAGGTATGGAGGTCTCTCTCTCTAACCCCAGGTATCTGTCCTCTATCCCAGGTATGGAGGTCTCTCTCTCTAACCCCAGGTATCTGTCCTCTATCCCAGGTATGGAGGTCTCTCTCTCTCTAACCCCAGGTATCTGTCCTCTACTCCAGGTATGGAGGTCTCTCTCTCTCTCTAACCCCAGGTATCTGTCCTCTACCCCAGGTATGGAGGTCTCTCGCTCTCTCTAACCCCAGGTATCTGTCCTCTATCCCAGGTATGGAGGTCTCTCGCTCTCCCCAGGTATCTGTCCTCTATCCCAGGTATGGAGGTCTCTCTCTCTAACCCCAGGTATCTGTCCTCTATCCCAGGTATGGAGGTCTCTCTCTCTCTAACCCCAGGTATCTGTCCTCTACCCCAGGTATGGAGGTCTCTCTCTCTCTCTAACCCCAGGTATCTGTCCTCTATCCCAGGTATGGGGGTCTCTCTCTCTCTCTCTAACCCCAGGTATCTGTCCTCTACCCCAGGTATGGAGGTCTCTCTCTCTCTCTCTCTCTCTCTCTCTCTCTAACCCCAGGTATCTGTCCTCTACCCCAGGTATGGAGGTCTCTCTCTCTCTCTCTAACCCCAGGTATCTGTCCTCTACCCCAGGTATGGAGGTCTCTCTCTCTCTCTCTAACCCCAGGTATCTGTCCTCTATCCCAGGTATGGAGGTCTCCCTCTCTAACCCCAGGTATCTGTCCTCTATCCCAGGTATGGAGGTCTCTCTCTTTCTCTAACCCCAGGTATGGAGGTCTCTCTCTTTCTCTAACCCCAGGTATCTATCCTCTACCCCAGGTATGGAGGTCTCTCTCTCTCTAACCCCAGGTATCTGTCCTCTATCCCAGGTATGGAGGTCTCTCTCTAACCCCAGGTATCTGTCCTCTATCCCAGGTATGGAGGTCTCTCTCTCTCTCTCTAACCCCAGGTATCTGTCCTCTATCCCAGGTATGGAGGTCTCCCTCTCTAACCCCAGGTATCTGTCCTCTATCCCAGGTATGGAGGTCTCTCTCTTTCTCTAACCCCAGGTATGGAGGTCTCTCTCTTTCTCTAACCCCAGGTATCTATCCTCTACCCCAGGTATGGAGGTCTCTCTCTCTCTAACCCCAGGTATCTGTCCTCTATCCCAGGTATGGAGGTCTCTCTCTAACCCCAGGTATCTGTCCTCTATCCCAGGTATGGAGCGAGAGAGGAAGGTCAGCATGCGTCTTCACCGTGGAGCTCCTGTCAACATCTCCTCCTCAGACCTGACTGGACGACAGGACTCACGCATGTCCACCTCACAGGTTAGACACACAACACCCTGTATGTCCACCTCACAGGTTAGACACACAACACCCTGTATGTCCACCTCACAGGTTAGACACAACACCCTGCATGTCCACCTCACAGGTTAGACACACACACAACACCCTGTATATCCACCTCACAGGTTAGACACACAACACCCTGTATGTCCACCTCACAGGTTAGACACACAACACCCTGTATGTCCACCTCACAGGTTAGACACACAACACCCTGTATATCCACCTCAGGTTAGACACACAACACCCTGTATATCCACCTCACAGGTTAGACACACAACACCCTGTATATCCACCTCACAGGTTAGACACACAACACCCTGTATGTCCACCTCACAGGTTAGACACACACACACAACACCCTGTATATCCACCTCACAGGTTAGACACACAACACCCTGTATATCCACCTCACAGGTTAGACACACAACACCCTGTATGTCCACCTCACAGGTTAGACACACAACACCCTGTATGTCCACCTCACAGGTTAGACACACAACACCCTGTATATCCACCTCAGGTTAGACACACAACACCCTGTATATCCACCTCACAGGTTAGACACACAACACCCTGTATGTCCACCTCACAGGTTAGACACACAACACCCTGTATATCCACCTCACAGGTTAGACACACAACACCCTGTATGTCCACCTCACAGGTTAGACACACAACACCCTGTATATCCACCTCAGGTTAGACACACAACACCCTGTATATCCACCTCACAGGTTAGACACACAACACCCTGTATATCCACCTCACAGGTTAGACACACAACACCCTGTATGTCCACCTCACAGGTTAGACACACAACACCCTGTATATCCACCTCACAGGTTAGACACACACACACAACACCCTGTATATCCACCACAGGCTAGACACACAACACCCTGTATGTCCACCTCAGGCTAGACACACAACACCCTGTATGTCCACCACAGGTTAGACACACAACACCCTGTATGTCCACCACAGGTTAGACACACAACACCCTGTATGTCCACCACAGGTTAGACACACAACACCCTGTATATCCACCTCACAGGTTAGACACACACAACACCCTGTATGTCCACCTCACAGGTTAGACACACACAACACCCTGTATGTCCACCTCACAGGTTAGACACACAACACCCTGTATATCCACCTCACAGGTTAGACACACAACACCCTGTATATCCACCTCACAGGTTAGACACACACAACACCCTGTATGTCCACCTCACAGGTTAGACACACAACACCCTGTATATCCACCTCACAGGTTAGACACACACAACACCCTGTATATCCACCTCACAGGTTAGACACACACAACACCCTGTATATCCACCTCACAGGTTAGACACACAACACCCTGTATATCCACCTCACAGGTTAGACACACAACACCCTGTATATCCACCTCACAAGTTAGACACACACAACACCCTGTATGTCCACCTCACAGGTTAGACACACAACACCCTGTATATCCACCTCACAGGTTAGACACACACAACACCCTGTATATCCACCTCACAGGTTAGACACAACACCCTGTATATCCACCTCACAGGTTAGACACACACACACACAACACCCTGTATATCCACCTCACAGGTTAGACACACACAACACCCTGTATATCCACCTCACAGGTTAGACACAACACCCTGTATGTCCACCTCACAGGTTAGACACACACAACACCCTGTATATCCACCTCACAGGTTAGACACAACACCCTGTATGTCCACCTCACAGGTTAGACACACACAACACCCTGTATGTCCACCTCACAGGTTAGACACACACAACACCCTGTATGTCCACCTCACAGGTTAGACACACACAACACCCTGTATATCCACCTCACAGGTTAGACACAACACCCTGTATATCCACCTCACAGGTTAGACACAACACCCTGTATATCCACCTCACAGGTTAGACACACACAACACCCTGTATATCCACCTCACAGGTTAGACACAACACCCTGTATGTCCACCTCACAGGTTAGACACACACAACACCCTGTATATCCACCTCACAGGTTAGACACAACACCCTGTATGTCCACCTCACAGGTTAGACACACACAACACCCTGTATATCCACCTCACAGGTTAGACACAACACCCTGTATATCCACCTCACAGGTTAGACACACACACACACAACACCCTGTATATCCACCTCACAGGTTAGACACACACAACACCCTGTATATCCACCTCACAGGTTAGACACAACACCCTGTATGTCCACCTCACAGGTTAGACACACACAACACCCTGTATGTCCACCTCACAGGTTAGACACAACACCCTGTATGTCCACCTCACAGGTTAGACACACACAACACCCTGTATGTCCACCTCACAGGTTAGACACACACAACACCCTGTATATCCACCTCACAGGTTAGACACACAACACCCTGTATATCCACCTCACAGGTTAGACACACACACACACAACACCCTGTATATCCACCTCACAGGTTAGACACACAACACCCTGTATATCCACCTCACAGGTTAGACACACAACACCCTGTATATCCACCTCACAGGTTAGACACACACAACACCCTGTATATCCACCTCAGGTTAGACACACAACACCCTGTATATCCACCTCACAGGTTAGACACACAACACCCTGTATATCCACCTCACAGGTTAGACACACAACACCCTGTATATCCACCTCACAGGTTAGACACACAACACCCTGTATATCCACCTCAGGTTAGACACACAACACCCTGTATATCCACCTCACAGGTTAGACACACAACACCCTGTATATCCACCTCACAGGTTAGACACACAACACCCTGTATGTCCACCTCACAGGTTAGACACACACAACACCCTGTATGTCCACCTCACAGGTTAGACACACAACACCCTGTATATCCACCTCACAGGTTAGACACACAACACCCTGTATATCCACCTCACAGGTTAGACACACACACACAACACCCTGTATATCCACCTCACAGGTTAGACACACACACACACACACAACACCCTGTATATCCACCTCACAGGTTAGACACACACACACACACAACACCCTGTATGTCCACCTCACAGGTTAGACACACACACACACACACACACACACACACAACACCCTGTATATCCACCTCAGGTTAGACACACACACACACACACAACACCCTGTATGTCCACCTCACAGGTTAGACACACAACACCCTGTATATCCACCTCAGGTTAGACACACACACTTCTCACAGGTCTGAAAACGTCGTCATGTTTCTAGTCTTGTTTTAATTCCTTTTCAACTCTCGCTGATGACACTTTAACGATCAACACCGCAGGGCGTCCACAAACAGTCACACAGGAATGTGAAACCTTTTCACTGGCGTCATTAAAACATGGCTGTTGCAGGGTGTCAGTGTTTCCCCTATATTCATTTTTAGCCGTGGCGGGCAACCACTGAAGAAGACAATACTTTTTATTTTATTTTATTCAACTTAAAGGACTAAAACCAGATGTGAAGTGTGTCGAAAAGATAACAGACTGATATATATTTAACATGAGATCGTCTTTGAGAATTAACAATCACCAATAGGGGCGGAAGGGTAGCCTAGTGGTTAGAGTGTAGAGGCGGCAGCGTAGCCTAGTGGTTAGAGTGTAGAGGCGGCAGCGTAGCCTAGTGGTTAGAGTGTAGAGGCGGCAGCGTAGCCTAGTGGTTAGAGTGTAGAGGTGGCAGGTAGCCTAGTGGTTAGAGTGTAGAGGCGGCAGCGTAGCCTAGTGGTTAGAGTGTAGAGGTGGCAGGTAGCCTAGTGGTTAGAGTGTAGAGGCGGCAGCGTAGCCTAGTGGTTAGTGTAGAGGTGGCAGGGTAGTCTAGTGGTTAGAGTGTAGAGGAGGCAGGGTAGCCTAGTGGTTAGAGTGTAGAGGTGGCAGGGTAGTCTAGTGGTTAGAGTGTAGAGGTGGCAGGGTAGCCTAGTGGTTAGAGTGTAGAGGCGACAGGGTAGTCTAGTGGTTAGAGTGTAGAGGTGGCAGGGTAGCCTAGTGGTTAGAGTGTAGAGGTGGCAGGGTAGTCTAGTGGTTAGAGTGTAGAGGTGGCAGGGTAGCCTAGTGGTTAGAGTGTAGAGGCGACAGGGTAGTCTAGTGGTTAGAGTGTAGAGGTGGCAGGGTAGCCTAGTGGTTAGAGTGTAGAGGTGGCAGGGTAGTCTAGTGGTTAGAGTGTAGAGGTGGCAGGGTAGTCTAGTGGTTAGAGTGTAGAGGAGGCAGGGTAGCCTAGTGGTTAGAGTGTAGAGGAGGCAGGGTAGCCTAGTGGTTAGAGTGTAGGGGCGGCAGGGTAGTCTAGTGGTTAGAGTGTAGGGGCGGAAGGGTAGTCTAGTGGTTAGAGTGTAGGTGCGGCAGGTAGACTAGTGGTTAGAGTGTAGAGGAGGCAGGGTAGCCTAGTGGTTAGAGTGTAGAGGTGGCAGGGTAGCCTAGTGGTTAGAGTGTAGAGGAGGCAGGGTAGCCTAGTGGTTAGAGTGTAGGGGCGGCAGGGTAGCCTAGTGGTTAGAGTGTAGGGGCGGAAGGGTAGTCTAGTGGTTAGAGTGTAGAGGCGGAAGGGTAGTCTAGTGGTTAGAGTGTAGAGGTGGCAGGGTAGCCTAGTGGTTAGAGTGTAGGGGCGGCAGGGTAGCCTAGTGGTTAGAGTGTAGGGGCGGCAGGGTAGCCTAGTGGTTAGAGTGTAGAGGCGGCAGGGTAGCCTAGTGGTTAGAGTGTAGGGGCGGCAGGGTAGCCTAGTGGTTAGAGTGTAGAGGCGGCAGGGTAGCCTAGTGGTTAGAGTGTAGAGGTGGCAGGGTAGCCTAGTGGTTAGAGTGTAGAGGCGGCAGGGTAGCCTAGTGGTTAGAGTGTAGAGGCGGCAGGGTAGCCTAGTGGTTAGAGTGTAGGGGCGGCAGGGTAGTCTAGTGGTTAGAGTGTAGTGGTGGCAGGGTAGCCTAGTGGTTAGAGTGTAGAGGCGGCAGGGTAGTCTAGTGGTTAGAGTGTAGAGGAGGCAGGGTAGCCTAGTGGTTAGAGTGTAGGGGCGGCAGGGTAGTCTAGTGGTTAGAGTGTAGTGGTGGCAGGGTAGCCTAGTGGTTAGAGTGTAGAGGTGGAAGGGTAGTCTAGTGGTTAGAGTGTAGAGGTGGCAGGGTAGCCTAGTGGTTAGAGTGTAGTGGTGGCAGGGTAGCCTAGTGGTTAGAGTGTAGAGGCGGCAGGGTAGTCTAGTGGTTAGAGTGTAGAGGAGGCAGGGTAGCCTAGTGGTTAGAGTGTAGGGGCGGCAGGGTAGTCTAGTGGTTAGAGTGTAGTGGTGGCAGGGTAGCCTAGTGGTTAGAGTGTTGGACTAGTAACCGGAAGGTTGCAAGTTCAAACCCCCGAGCTGACAAGGTACAAATCTGTCGTTCTGCCCCTGAACAGGCAGTTAACCCACTGTTCCTAGGCCGTCATTGAAAATAAGAATTTGTTCTTAACTGACTTGCCTAGTTAAATACTGGGAAGACTGTCCACTAGATGTTGGAACATTGCTGCTAGAACAGCCTCCACTCGTCTGGGAAGACTTTCCACTAGATGTTGGAACATTGCTGCTATAACAGCCTCCACTCTTCTGGGAAGACTTTCCACTAGATGTTGGAACATTGCTGCGGGGACTTGCTTCCATTGACCCATGAGCATGAATGATGATGAGTGATTAGGCCGAATCCCCCCAAAAAAACATTTCCACTGCATTTCAGCCCTGCCACAAAAGGACCAGCTGACGACATGTCAGTGATTCTCTCGTTAACACAGGTGTGAGTGTTGACGAGGACAAGGCTGGAGATCACTCTGTCATGCTGATTGAGTTCGAATAACAGACTGGAAGGTTCAAAAGGAGGGTGGTGCTTGGAATCATTGTTTTTTCCTCTGTCATCCATGGTTACCTGCAAGGAAACACGTGCCGTCATCATTGCTTTGCACAAAAAGGGCTTCACAGGCAAGGATATTGCTGCCAATAAGATTGCCCCTAAATCAACCATTTATTGGATCATCAACAACTTCAAGGAGAGCGTTTCAATTGTTGTGAAGAAGGTTTCATGGTGCCCAAGAAAGTCCAGAAAGCGCCAGGACCGTCCAGGACCGTCTCCTAAAGTTGATTCAGCTGCGGGATCGGGGCACCACCTGTACAGAGCTTGCTCAGGAATGGCAGCAGGCAGGTGTGAGTGCATTGGGGCATCCGGAAAAATTGTTTGGGGCATCCGGAAAAAAAGCTTGTCCGGAGAAGACAAGGTGAGCGCTACCATCAGTCCTGTGTCATGCCAACAGTAAAGCATCCTGAGACCATTCATGTGTGGGGTTGATTCTCAGCCAAGGGAGTGGGCTCACTCACTATTTTGCCTAAAAACACCGCCATGAATAAATAATGGTGAATCGTTATTCATCAGTCCAGAGAACGTGTTTCCACTGCTCCAGAGACCAATGGCTGTAAGCTTTACACGCCTCCAGCTGACGCTTGGTACTGTGCATGGTGATCTTAGGCTTGTATGTACCTGCTCGGCCATAGAAACCCATTTCACGAAGCTCCCGACGAACAGTTATTGTGCTGGCGTTGCTTCCAGGGACAGTTTGGAACTCTGTAGTGAGTGTTGCAACTGAGGACAGATGATTTTTGTGCGTTTCAGCACTCAGCGGTCCCGTTCTGTTAGCTTGTGTGGTCTACCACTTCGCTGCTGAGCCGTTGTTGCTCCTAGACCTTTCCACTTCACAATAACAGCACATACAGTTGACCTGGGCAGCTCTAGCAGGGCAGAAGTTCAACACACTGACTTGTTGTAAAGGTGGCATCCTATTACGGTGCCACTTTGAAATTCTTTGAGCTCTTCAGTACAGGCCATTCTACTGCAAATGTTTGTTTATGGAGATTGCATGGCTGTGTGCTCGATTTTTATACACCCGTCAGCAACGGGTGTGGCTGAAATAGATTAATCCACTCATTTGAAGGGGTGTCCACATACTTTTGTGTGTGTATATAGTGTATTGAATGGAGAAAAAGTCTCTCCTATATAAGTTTGGTGCAGAAACCACTCCAGCACATTTCAACCTCCAACTCTGATAAAATACACTACTACACTTCACATTTTTAGAAACAGTTAGACATCTTGGCTTCTTTATAGCGTCTTTTAGTAATGTGCTTCCAGATAATTCTAGTCCTGTTTTTCCCTCCTAACGAGTTGGTCCACCACAACAGCACTGTTCAACCTCTAACTGTATTCTCCCAACAGTCACACATATTGGCTTCTTCATAGCATCTTTTTTTGGTCGCTTGTCAAATGGAACCCTACTCCCTCTATGGTGCACGACTAGGGCACTGGTTAAAAGTATTGTACGATACTGTGCATTAGGACAGTATTCACACCCCCTTGACTTTTTCCACATTTTGTTACGTTGCAGCCTTTTTATGAAGTGGATTCAATTGTTTTGTTTTTCTTTATTAATCTACACACACTACCCCGTAATGACATCACAATACCCCGTAATGACATCACAATACCCCGTAATGACATCACAATACCCCGTAATGACATCACAATACCCCGTAATGACATCACAATACCCCGTAATGACATCACAATACCCCGTAATGACATCGCAATACCCCGTAATGGCATCGCAATACCCCGTAATGGCATCACAATACCCCGTAATGGCATCACAATACCCCGTAATGGCATCACAATACCCCGTAATGGCATCACAATACCCCGTAATGGCATCACAATACCCCGTAATGACATCACAACATCACAATACCCCGTAATGACATCACAATACCCCGTAATGACATCACAATACCCCGTAATGACATCACAACATCACAATACCCCGTAATGACATCACAATACCCCATAATGGCATCACAATACCCCGTAATGACATCACAACATCACAATACCCCGTAATGACATCACAATACCCCGTAATGACATCACAATACCCCGTAATGACATCACAAAACCCCGTAATGACATCGCAATACCCCGTAATGACATCACAATACCCCGTAATGGCATCACAATACCCCGTAATGACATCACAATACCTCGTAATGGCATTACAATACCCCGTAATTACAAAGCAATTTTCATAAGTATTCAGACCCTTTACTCAGTACTTTGTTGAAGTGACTTTGGCAGCGATTACAGCTTTGAGTCTTCTTGGGTATGACGTTACAAACTTGGCACATCTGTATTTGGTGAGTTTCTCCCGTTCTTCTCTGCAGATCCTCTCAAGCTCTGTCAGGTTGGATGAGAAGTGTTGCTACACAGCTATTTTCAGGTCTCTCCAGAGATGTTAAACCGTGTTCCAGTCTTGGCTCTGACTGGGCCACTCGAGGACATTCAGTGACTTGTCCCGAAGCCACACCTGCGTTGTCTTGGCTGTGTGCTTAGGGTCGTTGTCCTGTTGGAAGGTGAACCTTCGCCCCAATCTGAGGTCCTGATCTCTCTGGAGCAGGTTTTCATTAAAAGATTTATCCATACTTTGTTCTGTTCATATTTCCCTCAATCCGGACTAGTCTCCCGCTCCCTGCCGCTGAAAAACATCCCCACAGCATGATGCTACCACCATGCTTCACCGTAGGGATGGTGCCAGGTTTCCTCCAGATGTGAAGCTTGATATTCTGTCCAAAGACTTCAATCTTGGTTTCATCAGATCAGAGAATCTTATTTTTTTGTGGTCCGAGAGTTTTTAGGTGCCTTTTGGCAAACTCCAAGCGTCATGTGCCTTTTACTGAGGAGTGGCTTCCTTCTGGCCACTCTACCATAATGGACTGATTGGTGGAGTGCTGCAGAGATGGTTGTCTTTCTGGAATGTTCTCCCATCTCCACAGAGGAACTCTGGAGCTCTGTCAGAGTGACTATCTGGGTCTTGGTCACCTCCCTGAACAAGGCCCTTCTTCCCCGACTGCTCAGTTTGGCCGGGCAGCCAGCTCTAGAAAGAGTCTTTGTGCTTCCAAACTTCTTCCATTTAAGAATGATGGAGGCCACTGTGTTCTTGGGGATCTTCAATGCTGCAGAAATGTTTTGGTACCCTTCCCCAGAACCGTGCCTCGACACAATCATGTCTCGGAGCGCTACGGACAATTCCTTCGACCTCATGGCTTGGTTTTTGCTCTGACATGCACTGTCAACTGTGGGACCTTTTTATATAGACAGGTGTGTGCCTTTCCAAAACATGTTCAATCAATTGAACTTGTAGAAACATCTTAAGGAGGATCAATGGAAACGGGATGCACCTGAGCTCAATTCCGAGTCTGAATACTTATGTAAATAAGGTATTTCTGTTTTTTTTGTATTTGTGTCTTTGTCATTAATGGGTAGATTGATGAAGAACACATTTAATTTCATCCATTTTAGAATAAGAGTAATGTAACACAATGTGCATAAAGGGGGAAGGAGTCTGAATACTTTCTGAATGTAGTGTATGTGGAATAGGATCCCATTTGGAACACACCTCTAGGTGATGTGCTATTAGCCAAGTTGTAGTGTTGTTTTACCTCACACTCGGTTGTCTCCACCTCTCACCCCCCCCTCCTCCTCTCACCCCTCCTTCTCTCACCCCTCCTCCTCTCACCCCTCCTCCTCCTCTCACCCCTCCTCCTCCTCTCACCCCTCCTCCTCCTCTCACCCCTCCTTCTCTCACCCCTCCTCCTTCTCTCACCCCTCCTCCTTCTCTCACCCCTCCTCCTCCTCTCACCCCTCCTCCTCCTCTCACCCCTCCTTCTCTCACCCCTCCTCCTCCCTCTCACCCCTCCTTCTCTCACCCCTCCTCCTCCTCTCACCCCTCCTCCTCTCACCCCTCCTCCTCTCACCCCTCCTTCTCTCACCCCTCCTCCTCTCACCCCTCCTCCTCTCACCCCTCCTTCTCTCACCCCTCCTTCTCTCACCCCTCCTTCTCTCACCCCTCCTCCTCTCACCCCTCCTCCTCTCACCCCTCCTCCTCTCACCCCCCCTTCTCTCACCCCTCCTCCTCTCACCCCTCCTCCTCCTCTCACCCCTCCTCCTCCTCCTCACCAACTCAGAATAGCATTTCCTTCCACCATCATCAAAGAAAGTAGCAGCTCGCCACGTCCTGGTGTGAACGGCTGGTGAGTCACCACTGGTATCCCAAATGGCACCCTGTTCACTATGTCGTGCACTACTTTTGACCAGGCCCTATAGAGGTAGTGGTCCGGGAAGTAGTGCACTATAATATAGGGGGGCGGGTGCCATTTTGGACACAGTAATGTTAGGTAAGAGTGTGGGTGTAGGTGTCCCTTCAACACTAATCCCCTCCCTGGAGAGATATCTATAGGCTGAAGGCGTCCGCGGGCTTCTGGTCCACACTAGGGATTCTTCAATGAAGTGTTTGTTGTCATTCAATGAGAGAGAGAGAGAGAGGACTCGTGTTCTTTTCATGCACATTTCTTTCAATCGATAAATACTCCACCGATCTTAGATGTGAAGTTACGCGACTAAGAACTCCTTGGCACAAAAAAAACTTCAATTTATGACAGATTTCTGGAGTTATCTCAAATTAAATCTGGCTACGGCGTCTCGAGATGGACAAACGGTACTATTGCTGCTTTTCTTCTCGTTATTCAAGCAAAGTTTTTTTTTAGGGGAGTATGTGAGCACACTCGTTGGGTTCAGCTGAGTTCAGCTAGGCTCCAGATGGATGGAAGCATGCTGACGCCTTTAGGCTACGCCCCCATATAGATATCTATGAGTTAGGCTACATCTTGATAGCCACACTGTTACCATACCTTCTTTAGACTGTCAGCTCCCACCCTCACCCCCTATAGAAACAGGTCACATCTCAATAGTCTATAGCCGAGTCTATATATAGTATGACTCAGGTCTAAAGTGACTTGATCCCCACGTCTCCTTCATCTGATCTGAACCTGAAAGAATCAGACCGAAAAGGTGTTTTACACTCAGAGATCCAGAGTACGCCATAGTAGATACACCCCGTAAGGCTCAGATCCAGAGTATGCCATAGTAGATACACCCCGTAAGGCTCAGATCCAGAGTATGCCATAGTAGATACACTCCCAGATCCAGAGTATGCCATAGTAGATACACCCCGATCCAGAGTATGCCATAGTAGATACACCCCGTAAGGCTCAGATCCAGAGTATGCCATAGTAGATACACCCCGTAAGGCTCAGATCCAGAGTATGCCATAGTAGATACACCCCGTAAGGCTCAGATCCAGAGTATGCCATAGTAGATACACCCCGTAAGGCTCAGATCCAGAGTATGCCATAGTAGATACACCCGTAAGGCTCAGATCCAGAGTATGCCATAGTAGATACACCCCGTAAGGCTCAGATCCAGAGTATGCCATAGTAGATACACCCCGTAAGGCTCAGATCCAGAGTATGCCATAGTAGATACACCCTCAGATCCAGAGTATGCCATAGTAGATACACCAGAGATCCAGAGTATGCCATAGTAGATACACCCCGTAAGGCTCAGATCCAGAGTATGCCATAGTAGATACACCCCGTAAGGCTCAGATCCAGAGTATGCCATAGTAGATACACCCCGTAAGGCTCAGATCCAGAGTATGCCATAGTAGATACACCCCGTAAGGCTCAGATCCAGAGTATGCCATAGTAGATACACCCCGTAAGGCTCAGATCCAGAGTATGCCATAGTAGATACACCCCGTAAGGCTCAGATCCAGAGTATGCCATAGTAGATACACCCCGTAAGGCTCAGATCCAGAGTATGCCATAGTAGATACACCCCGTAAGGCTCAGATCCAGAGTATGCCAGATCCAGTAGTACACCCCGTAAGGCTCAGATCCAGAGTATGCCATAGTAGATACACCCCGTAAGGCTCAGATCCAGAGTATGCCATAGTAGATACACCCCGTAAGGCTCAGATCCAGAGTATGCCATAGTAGATACACCCCGTAAGGCTCAGATCCAGAGTATGCCATAGTAGATACACCCCGTAAGGCTCAGATCCAGAGTATGCCATAGTAGATACACCCCGTAAGGCTCAGATCCAGAGTATGCCATAGTAGATACACCCCGTAAGGCTCAGATCCAGAGTATGCCATAGTAGATACACCCCGTAAGGCTCAGATCCAGAGTATGCCATAGTAGATACACCCGTAAGGCTCAGATCCAGAGTATGCCATAGTAGATACACCCCGTAAGGCTCAGATCCAGATCCAGAGTATGCCATAGTAGATACACCCCGTAAGGCTCAGATCCAGAGTATGCCATAGTAGATACACCCCGTAAGGCTCAGATCCAGAGTATGCCATAGTAGATACACCCCGTAAGGCTCAGATCCAGAGTATGCCATAGTAGATACCCCCCGTAAGGCTCAGATCCAGAGTATGCCATAGTAGATACACCCCGTAAGGCTCAGATCCAGAGTATGCCATAGTAGATACACCCCGTAAGGCTCAGATCCAGAGTATGCCATAGTAGATACACCCCGTAAGGCTCAGATCCAGAGTATGCCATAGTAGATACACCCCGTAAGGCTCAGATCCAGAGTATGCCATAGTAGATACACCCGTAAGGCTCAGATCCAGAGTATGCCATAGTAGATACACCCCAGTAAGGCTCAGATCCAGAGTATGCCATAGTAGATACACCCCGTAAGGCTCAGATCCAGAGTATGCCATAGTAGATACACCCCGTAAGGCTCAGATCCAGGTATCAGATCCAGAGTATGCCATAGTAGATACACCCCGTAAGGCTCAGATCCAGAGTATGCCATAGTAGATACACCCCGTAAGGCTCAGATCCAGAGTATGCCATAGTAGATACACCCCGTAAGGCTCAGATCCAGAGTATGCCATAGTAGATACACCCCGTAAGGCTCAGATCCAGAGTATGCCATAGTAGATACACCCGTAAGGCTCAGATCCAGAGTATGCCATAGTAGATACACCCCGTAAGGCTCAGATCCAGAGTATGCCATCGTAGATACACCCCGTAAGGCTCAGATCCAGAGTATGCCATAGTAGATACACCCCGTAAGGCTCAGATCCAGAGTATGCCATAGATAGATAGATCAGAGTATGCCATAGTAGATACACCCCGTAAGGCTCAGATCCAGAGTATGCCATAGTAGATACACCCCGTAAGGCTCAGATCCAGCACCCAGAGATCCAGAGTATGCCATAGTAGATACACCCCGTAAGGCTCAGATCAGATCCAGAGTATGCCATAGTAGATACACCCCGTAAGGCTCAGATCCAGAGTATGCCATAGTAGATACACCCCGTGCTCAGATCCAGAGTATGCCATAGTAGATACCCCCGTAAGGCTCAGATCCAGAGTATGCCATAGTAGATACACCCCGTAAGGCTCAGATCCAGAGTATGCCATAGTAGATACACCCGTAAGGCTCAGATCCAGAGTATGCCATAGTAGATACACCCCGTAAGGCTCAGATCCAGAGTATGCCATAGTAGATACACCCCGTAAGGCTCAGATCCAGAGTATGCCATAGTAGATACACCCCGTAAGGCTCAGATCCAGAGTATGCCATAGTAGATACACCCCGTAAGGCTCAGATCCAGAGTATGCCATAGTAGATACACCCCGTAAGGCTCAGATCCAGAGTATGCCATAGTAGATACACCCCGTAAGGCTCAGATCCAGAGTATGCCATGCCCCCGTAAGGCTCAGATCCAGAGTATGCCATAGTAGATACACCCCGTAAGGCTCAGATCCAGAGTATGCCATAGTAGATACACCCCGTAAGGCTCAGATCCAGAGTATGCCATAGTAGATACACCCCGTAAGGCTCAGATCCAGAGTATGCCATAGTAGATACACCCCGTAAGGCTCAGATCCAGAGTATGCCATAGTAGATACACCCCGTAAGGCTCAGATCCAGAGTATGCCATAGTAGATACACCCCGTAAGGCTCAGATCCAGAGTATGCCATAGTAGATACACCCCGTAAGGCTCAGATCCAGAGTATGCCATAGTAGATACACCCCGATAAGGCTCAGATCCAGAGTATGCCATAGTAGATACACCCCGTAAGGCTCAGATCCAGAGTATGCCATAGTAGATACACCCGTAAGGCTCAGATCCAGAGTATGCCATAGTAGATACACCCCGTAAGGCTCAGATCCAGAGTATGCCATAGTAGATACACCCCGTAAGGCTCAGATCCAGAGTATGCCATAGTAGATACACCCCGTAAGGCTCAGATCCAGAGTATGCCATAGTAGATACACCCCGTAAGGCTCAGATCCAGAGTATGCCATAGTAGATACACCCATAGTAGATACACCCCGTAAGGCTCAGATCCAGAGTATGCCATAGTAGATACACCCGTAAGGCTCAGATCCAGAGTATGCCATAGTAGATACACCCCGTAAGGCTCAGATCCAGAGTATGCCATAGTAGATACACCCCGTCAATCCAGGCCATCACCCCCGTAGATCCAGAGTATGCCATAGTAGATACACCCCGTAAGGCTCAGATCCAGAGTATGCCATAGTAGATACACCCCGTAAGGCTCAGATCCAGAGTATGCCATAGTAGATACACCCCGTAAGGCTCAGATCCAGAGTATGCCATAGTAGATACACCCCAGAGTATGCCATAGTAGATACACCCCGTAAGGCAGATCCAGAGTATGCCATAGTAGATACACCCCGTAAGGCTCAGATCCAGAGTATGCCATAGTAGATACACCCCGTAAGGCTCAGATCCAGAGTATGCCATAGTAGATACACCCCGTAAGGCTCAGATCCAGAGTATGCCATAGTAGATACACCCCGTAAGGCTCAGATCCAGAGTATGCCATAGTAGATACACCCCGTAAGGCTCAGATCCAGAGTATGCCATAGTAGATACACCCCGTAAGGCTCAGATCCAGAGTATGCCATAGTAGATACACCCCGTAAGGCTCAGATCCAGAGTATGCCATAGTAGATACACCCCAGATCCAGAGTATGCCATAGTAGATACACCCCGTAAGGCTCAGATCCAGAGTATGCCATAGTAGATACACCCTCAGATCCAGAGTATGCCATCAGATCCCCCGTAGAGATATGCCATAGTAGATACACCCCGTAAGGCTCAGATCCAGAGTATGCCATAGTAGATACACCCGTAAGGCTCAGATCCAGAGTATGCCATAGTAGATACACCCCGTAAGGCTCAGATCCAGAGTATGCCATAGTAGATACACCCCGTAAGGCTCAGATCCAGAGTATGCCATAGTAGATACACCCCGATCCAAGGCTACAGATCCAGAGTATGCCATAGTAGATACACCCCGTAAGGCTCAGATCCAGAGTATGCCATAGTAGATACACCCCGTAAGGCTCAGATCCAGAGTATGCCATAGTAGATACACCCCGTAAGGCTCAGATCCAGAGTATGCCATAGTAGATACACCCCGTAAGGCTCAGATCCAGAGTATGCCATAGTAGATACACCCCGTAAGGCTCAGATCCAGAGTATGCCATAGTAGATACACCCCGTAAGGCTCAGATCCAGAGTATGCCATAGTAGATACACCCCGTAAGGCTCAGATCCAGAGTATGCCATAGTAGATACACCCCGTAAGGCTCAGATCCAGAGTATGCCATAGTAGATACACCCCGTAAGGCTCAGATCCAGAGTATGCCATAGTAGATACACCCCGTAAGGCTCAGATCCAGAGTATGCCATAGTAGATACACCCCGTAAGGCTCAGATCCAGAGTATGCCATAGTAGATACACCCCGTAAGGCTCAGATCCAGAGTATGCCATAGTAGATACACCCCGTAAGGCTCAGATCCAGAGTATGCCATAGTAGATACACCCCGTAAGGCTCAGATCCAGAGTATGCCATAGTAGATACACCCCGATCCAGAGGCTCAGATCCAGAGTATGCCATAGTAGATACACCCCGTAAGGCTCAGATCCAGAGTATGCCATAGTAGATACACCCCGTAAGGCCATCAGATCCAGAGTATGCCATAGTAGATACACCCCGTAAGGCTCAGATCCAGAGTATGCCATAGTAGATACACCCCGTAAGGCTCAGATCCAGAGTATGCCATAGTAGATACACCCCGTAAGGCTCAGATCCAGAGTATGCCATAGTAGATACACCCCGTAAGGCTCAGATCCAGAGTATGCCATAGTAGATACACCCCGTAAGGCTCAGATCCAGAGTATGCCATAGTAGATACACCCCGTAAGGCTCAGATCCAGAGTATGCCATAGTAGATACACCCGTAAGGCTCAGATCCAGAGTATGCCATAGTAGATACACCCCGTAAGGCTCAGATCCAGAGTATGCCATAGTAGATACACCCCGTAAGGCTCAGATCCAGAGTATGCCATAGTAGATACACCCCGTAAGGCTCAGATCCAGAGTATGCCATAGTAGATACACCCCGTAAGGCTCAGATCCAGAGTATGCCATAGTAGATACCACCATAGTAGATACACCCGTAAGGCTCAGATCCAGAGTATGCCATAGTAGATACACCCCGTCAGATCCAGAGTATGCCATAGTAGATACACCCCGTAAGGCTCAGATCCAGAGTATGCCATAGTAGATACACCCCGTAAGGCTCAGATCCAGAGTATGCCATAGTAGATACACCCCGTAAGGCTCAGATCCAGAGTATGCCATAGTAGATACACCCCGTAAGGCTCAGATCCAGAGTATGCCATAGTAGATACACCCCGTAAGGCTCAGATCCAGAGTATGCCATAGTAGATACACCCCGTAAGGCCCCAGAGTATGCCATAGTAGATACACCCCGTAAGGCTCAGATCCAGAGTATGCCATAGTAGATACACCCCGGCTCAGATCCAGAGTATGCCATAGTAGATACCAGAGTATGCCATAGTAGATACACCCCGTAAGGCTCAGATCCAGAGTATGCCATAGTAGATACACCCCGTAAGGCTCAGATCCAGAGTATGCCATAGTAGATACACCCCGTAAGGCTCAGATCCAGAGTATGCCATAGTAGATACACCCCGTAAGGCTCAGATCCAGAGTATGCCATAGTAGATACACCCCGTAAGGCTCAGATCCAGAGTATGCCATAGTAGATACACCCCGTAAGGCTCAGATCCAGAGTATGCCATAGTAGATACACCCCGTAAGGCTCAGATCCAGAGTATGCCATAGTAGATACACCCCGTAAGGCTCAGATCCAGAGTATGCCATAGTAGATACACCCCGTAAGGCTCAGATCCAGAGTATGCCATAGTAGATACACCCCGTAAGGCTCAGATCCAGAGTATGCCATAGTAGATACACCCCGTAAGGCTCAGATCCAGAGTATGCCATAGTAGATACACCCCGTCTCAGATCCAGAGTATGCCATAGTAGATACACCCCGTAAGGCTCAGATCCAGAGTATGCCATAGTAGATACACCCCGTAAGGCTCAGATCCAGAGTATGCCATAGTAGATACACCCCGTAAGGCTCAGATCCAGAGTATGCCATAGTAGATACACCCCGTAAGGCTCAGATCCAGAGTATGCCATAGTAGATACACCCCGTAAGGCTCAGATCCAGAGTATGCCATAGTAGATACACCCCGTAAGGCTCAGATCCAGAGTATGCCATAGTAGATACACCCCTCAGATCCAGAGTATGCCATAGTAGATACCAGAGATCCATATGCCATAGTAGATACACCCCGTAAGGCTCAGATCCAGAGTATGCCATAGTAGATACACCCCGTAAGGCTCAGATCCAGAGTATGCCATAGTAGATACACCCCGTAAGGCTCAGATCCAGAGTATGCCATAGTAGATACACCCCGTAAGGCTCAGATCCAGAGTATGCCATAGTAGATACACCCCGTAAGGCTCAGATCCAGAGTATGCCATATGCCATCAGATCCAGAGTATGCCATAGTAGATACACCCCGGCTCAGATCCAGAGTATGCCATAGTAGATACACCCAGATCCAGAGTATGCCATAGTAGATACACCCCGTAAGGCTCAGATCCAGAGTATGCCATAGTAGATACACCCCGTAAGGCTCAGATCCAGAGTATGCCATAGTAGATACACCCCGTAAGGCTCAGATCCAGAGTATGCCATAGTAGATACACCCCGTAAGGCTCAGATCCAGAGTATGCCATAGTAGATACACCCCGTAAGGCTCAGATCCAGAGTATGCCATAGTAGATACACCCCGTAAGGCTCAGATCCAGAGTATGCCATAGTAGATACACCCCGATCCAGAGGCTCAGATCCAGAGTATGCCATAGTAGATACACCCCGTAAGGCTCAGATCCAGAGTATGCCATAGTAGATACACCCCGTAAGGCTCAGATCCAGAGTATGCCATAGTAGATACACCCCGTAAGGCTCAGATCCAGAGTATGCCATAGTAGATACACCCGTAAGGCTCAGATCCAGAGTATGCCATAGTAGATAGAGTATGCCACCCCCCGTAAGGCTCAGATCCAGAGTATGCCATAGTAGATACACCCCGTAAGGCTCAGATCCAGAGTATGCCATCCAGTATGCCATACACCCCGTAAGGCTCAGATCCAGAGTATGCCATAGTAGATACACCCCGTAAGGCTCAGATCCAGAGTATGCCATAGTAGATACACCCCGTAAGGCTCAGATCCAGAGTATGCCATAGTAGATACACCCCGTAAGGCTCAGATCCAGAGTATGCCATAGTAGATACACCCCGTAAGGCTCAGATCCAGAGTATGCCATAGTAGATACACCCCGTAAGGCTCAGATCCAGAGTATGCCATAGTAGATACACCCCGTAAGGCTCAGATCCAGAGTATGCCATAGTAGATACACCCCGTAAGGCTCAGATCCAGAGTATGCCATAGTAGATACACCCCGTAAGGCTCAGATCCAGAGTATGCCATAGTAGATACACCCCGCTCAGATCCAGAGTATGCCATAGTAGATACACCCCGTAAGGCTCAGATCCAGAGTATGCCATAGTAGATACACCCCGTAAGGCTCAGATCCAGAGTATGCCATAGTAGATACACCCCGTAAGGCTCAGATCCAGAGTATGCCATAGTAGATACACCCCGTAAGGCTCAGATCCAGAGTATGCCATAGTAGATACACCCCGTAAGGCTCAGATCCAGAGTATGCCATAGTAGATACACCCCGTAAGGCTCAGATCCAGAGTATGCCATAGTAGATACACCCCGTAAGGCTCAGATCCAGAGTATGCCATAGTAGATACACCCCGATCCAGAGTATGCCATCAGATCCAGAGTATGCCATAGTAGATACACCCCGTAAGGCTCAGATCCAGAGTATGCCATAGTAGATACACCCCGTAAGGCTCAGATCCAGAGTATGCCATAGTAGATACACCCCGTAAGGCTCAGATCCAGAGTATGCCATAGTAGATACACCCCGTAAGGCTCAGATCCAGAGTATGCCATAGTAGATACACCCCGTAAGGCTCAGATCCAGAGTATGCCATAGTAGATACACCCCGTAAGGCTCAGATCCAGAGTATGCCATAGTAGATACACCCCGTAAGGCTCAGATCCAGAGTATGCCATAGTAGATACACCCCGTAAGGCTCAGATCCAGAGTATGCCATAGTAGATACACCCCGTAAGGCTCAGATCCAGAGTATGCCATAGTAGATACACCCCGTAAGGCTCAGATCCAGAGTATGCCATAGTAGATACACCCCGTAAGGCTCAGATCCAGAGTATGCCATAGTAGATACACCCCGTAAGGCTCAGATCCAGAGTATGCCATAGTAGATACACCCCGTAAGGCTCAGATCCAGAGTATGCCATAGTAGATACACCCCGTAAGGCTCAGATCCAGAGTATGCCATAGTAGATACACCCCGTAAGGCTCAGATCCAGAGTATGCCATAGTAGATACACCCCGTAAGGCTCAGATCCAGAGTATGCCATAGTAGATACACCCCTCAGATCCAGAGTATGCTCAGATCCAGAGTATGCCATAGTAGATACACCCCGTAAGGCTCAGATCCAGAGTATGCCATAGTAGATACACCCCGTAAGGCTCAGATCCAGAGTATGCCATAGTAGATACACCCCGTAAGGCTCAGATCCAGAGTATGCCATAGTAGATACACCCCGTAAGGCTCAGATCCAGAGTATGCCATAGTAGATACACCCCGTAAGGCTCAGATCCAGAGTATGCCATAGTAGATACACCCCGTAAGGCTCAGATCCAGAGTATGCCATAGTAGATACACCCCGTAAGGCTCAGATCCAGAGTATGCCATAGTAGATACACCCCGTAAGGCTCAGATCCAGAGTATGCCATAGTAGATACACCCCGTAAGGCTCAGATCCAGAGTATGCCATAGTAGATACACCCCGCTCAGATCCAGAGTATGCCAGTAGATACACCCCGTAAGGCTCAGATCCAGAGTATGCCATAGTAGATACACCCCGTAAGGCTCAGATCCAGAGTATGCCATAGTAGATACACCCCGTAAGGCTCAGATCCAGAGTATGCCATAGTAGATACACCCCGTAAGGCTCAGATCCAGAGTATGCCATAGTAGATACACCCCGTAAGGCTCAGATCCAGAGTATGCCATAGTAGATACACCCCGTAAGAGTATGGCTCAGATCCAGAGTATGCCATGTAGATACACCCCGTAAGGCTCAGATCCAGAGTATGCCATAGTAGATACACCCCGTAAGGCTCAGATCCAGAGTATGCCATAGTAGATACACCCCGTAAGGCTCAGATCCAGAGTATGCCATAGTAGATACACCCCGTAAGGCTCAGATCCAGAGTATGCCATAGTAGATACCCCCCGTAAGGCTCAGATCCAGAGTATGCCATAGTAGATACACCCCGTAAGGCTCAGATCCAGAGTATGCCATAGTAGATACACCCCGTAAGGCTCAGATCCAGAGTATGCCATAGTAGATACACCCCGTAAGGCTCAGATCCAGAGTATGCCATAGTAGATACACCCCGTAAGGCTCAGATCCAGAGTATGCCATAGTAGATACACCCCGTAAGGCTCAGATCCAGAGTATGCCATAGTAGATACACCCCGTAAGGCTCAGATCCAGAGTATGCCATAGTAGATACACCCCGTAAGGCTCAGATCCAGAGTATGCCATAGTAGATACACCCCGTAAGGCTCAGATCCAGAGTATGCCATAGTAGATACACCCCGTAAGGCTCAGATCCAGAGTATGCCATAGTAGATACACCCCGTAAGGCTCAGATCCAGAGTATGCCATAGTAGATACACCCCGTAAGGCTCAGATCCAGAGTATGCCATAGTAGATACACCCCGTAAGGCTCAGATCCAGAGTATGCCATAGTAGATACACCCCGTAAGGCTCAGATCCAGAGTATGCCATAGTAGATACACCCCGTAAGGCTCAGATCCAGAGTATGCCATAGTAGATACACCCCGTAAGGCTCAGATCCAGAGTATGCCATAGTAGATACACCCCGTAAGGCTCAGATCCAGAGTATGCCATAGTAGATACACCCCGTAAGGCTCAGATCCAGAGTATGCCATAGTAGATACACCCCGTAAGGCTCAGATCCAGAGTATGCCATCAGATACCAGAGTATGCCATAGTAGATACACCCCGTAAGGCTCAGATCCAGAGTATGCCATAGTAGATACACCCCGTAAGGCTCAGATCCAGAGTATGCCATAGTAGATACACCCCGTAAGGCTCAGATCCAGAGTATGCCATAGTAGATACACCCCGTAAGGCTCAGATCCAGAGTATGCCATAGTAGATACACCCCGTAAGGCTCAGATCCAGAGTATGCCATAGTAGATACACCCCGTAAGGCTCAGATCCAGAGTATGCCATAGTAGATACACCCCGTAAGGCTCAGATCCAGAGTATGCCATAGTAGATACACCCCGTAAGGCTCAGATCCAGAGTATGCCATAGTAGATACACCCCGTAAGGCTCAGATCCAGAGTATGCCATAGTAGATACACCCCCAGTAAGGCTCAGATCCAGAGTATGCCATAGTAGATACACCCCGTCCAGAGTAAGGCTCAGATCCAGAGTATGCCATAGTAGATACACCCCGTAAGGCTCAGATCCAGAGTATGCCATAGTAGATACACCCCGTAAGGCTCAGATCCAGAGTATGCCATAGTAGATACACCCCGTAAGGCTCAGATCCAGAGTATGCCATAGTAGATACACCCCGTAAGGCTCAGATCCAGAGTATGCCATAGTAGATACACCCCGTAAGGCTCAGATCCAGAGTATGCCATAGTAGATACACCCCGTAAGGCTCAGATCCAGAGTATGCCATAGTAGATACACCCCGTAAGGCTCAGATCCAGAGTATGCCATAGTAGATACACCCCGATCCCAGAGTATGCCATAGTAGATACACCCCGTAAGGCTCAGATCCAGAGTATGCCATAGTAGATACACCCCGTAAGGCTCAGATCCAGAGTATGCCATAGTAGATACACCCCGTAGTAGATACACCCCGTAAGCTCAGATCCAGAGTATGCCATAGTAGATACACCCCGTAAGGCTCAGATCCAGAGTATGCCATAGTAGATACACCCCGTAAGGCTCAGATCCAGAGTATGCCATAGTAGATACACCCCGTAAGGCTCAGATCCAGAGTATGCCATAGTAGATACACCCCGTAAGGCTCAGATCCAGAGTATGCCATAGTAGATACACCCCGTAAGGCTCAGATCCAGAGTATGCCATAGTAGATACACCCCGTAAGGCTCAGATCCAGAGTATGCCATAGTAGATACACCCCGTAAGGCTCAGATCCAGAGTATGCCATAGTAGATACACCCCGTAAGGCTCAGATCCAGAGTATGCCATAGTAGATACACCCCAGTAAGGCTCAGATCCAGAGTATGCCATAGTAGATACACCCCGTCCAGAGTATGCCATAGTAGATACAGATCAGATCCAGAGTATGCCATAGTAGATACACCCCGTAAGGCTCAGATCCAGAGTATGCCATAGTAGATACACCCCCCGTAAGGCTCAGATCCAGAGCCATCAGATCCAGAGTATGCCATAGTAGATACACCCCGTAAGGCTCAGATCCAGAGTATGCCATAGTAGATACACCCCGTAAGGCTCAGATCCAGAGTATGCCATAGTAGATACACCCCAGAGTATGCCATAGTAGATACACCCCGTCAGATCCAGAGTATGCCATAGTAGATACACCCCGTAAGGCTCAGATCCAGAGTATGCCATAGTAGATACACCCCGTAAGGCTCAGATCCAGAGTATGCCATAGTAGATACACCCCGTAAGGCTCAGATCCAGAGTATGCCATAGTAGATACACCCCTCAGTAAGGCTCAGATCCAGAGTATGCCATAGTAGATACACCCCGTAAGGCTCAGATCCAGAGTATGCCATAGTAGATACACCCCGTAAGGCTCAGAGATCCAGAGTATGCCATAGTAGATACACCCCGTAAGGCTCAGATCCAGAGTATGCCATAGTAGATACACCCCGTAAGGCTCAGATCCAGAGTATGCCATAGTAGATACACCCCGTAAGGCTCAGATCCAGAGTATGCCATAGTAGATACACCCCGTAAGGCTCAGATCCAGAGTATGCCATAGTAGATACACCCCGTAAGGCTCAGATCCAGAGTATGCCATAGTAGATACACCCCGTAAGGCTCAGATCCAGAGTATGCCATAGTAGATACACCCCGTAAGGCTCAGATCCAGAGTATGCCATAGTAGATACACCCCGTAAGGCTCAGATCCAGAGTATGCCATAGTAGATACACCCCGTAAGGCTCAGATCCAGAGTATGCCATAGTAGATACACCCCGTAAGGCTCAGATCCAGAGTATGCCATAGTAGATACACCCCGTAAGGCTCAGATCCAGAGTATGCCATAGTAGATACACCCCGTAAGGCTCAGATCCAGAGTATGCCATAGTAGATACACCCCGTAAGGCTCAGATCCAGAGTATGCCATAGTAGATACACCCCGTAAGGCTCAGATCCAGAGTATGCCATAGTAGATACACCCTCAGATCCAGAGTATGCCAGTAGATACACCCCGTCAGATCCAGAGTATGCCATAGTAGATACACCCCGTAAGGCTCAGATCCAGAGTATGCCATAGTAGATACACCCCGTAAGGCTCAGATCCAGAGTATGCCATAGTAGATACACCCCTTAAGGTTCAGATCCAGAGTATGCCATAGTAGATACACCCCGTAAGGCTCAGATCCAGAGTATGCCATCGTAGATACACCCCGTAAGGCTCAGATCCAGAGTATGCCATAGTAGATACACCCCGTAAGGCTCAGATCCAGAGTATGCCATAGTAGATACACCCCGTATGCCAAGGCTCAGATCCAGAGTATGCCATAGTAGATACACCCCGTAAGGCTCAGATCCAGAGTATGCCATAGTAGATACACCCCCCCGTAAGGCTCAGATCCAGAGTATGCCATAGTAGATACACCCCGTAAGGCTATGCCAGATACCAGAGTATGCCATCGTAGATACACCCCGTAAGGCTCAGATCCAGAGTATGCCATAGTAGATACACCCCGTAAGGCTCAGATCCAGAGTATGCCATAGTAGATACACCCCGTAAGGCTCAGATCCAGAGTATGCCATAGTAGATACACCCCGTAAGGCTCAGATCCAGAGTATGCCATAGTAGATACACCCCTTAAGGCTCAGATCCAGAGTATGCCATCGTAGATACACCCCGTAAGGCTCAGATCCAGAGTATGCCATAGTAGATACACCCCCCGTAAGGCTCAGATCCAGAGTATGCCATAGTAGATACACCCCCCGTAAGGCTTAGATCCAGAGTACGCCATAGTAGATACACCCCGTAAGGCTCAGATCCAGAGTATGCCATAGTAGATACACCCCGTAAGGCTCAGATCCAGAGTATGCCATCGTAGATACACCCCGTAAGGCTCAGATCCAGAGTATGCCATAGTAGATACACCCCGTAAGGCTCAGATCCAGAGTATGCCATCGTAGATACACCCCGTAAGGCTCAGATCCAGAGTATGCCATAGTAGATACACCCCGTAAGGCTCAGATCCAGAGTATGCCATCGTAGATACACCCCGTAAGGCTCAGATCCAGAGTATGCCATAGTAGATACACCCCCCGTAAGGCTCAGATCCAGAGTATGCCATAGTAGATACACCCCGTAAGGCTCAGATCCAGAGTATGCCATAGTAGATACACCCCACCCCGTAAGGTTCAGATCCAGAGTATGCCATCGTAGATACACCCCGTAAGGCTCAGATCCAGAGTATGCCATCGTAGATACACCCCGTAAGGCTCAGATCCAGAGTATGCCATAGTAGATACACCCCCCGTAAGGCTCAGATCCAGAGTATGCCATAGTAGATACACCCCGTAAGGCTCAGATCCAGAGTATGCCATAGTAGATACACCCCGTAAGGCTCAGATCCAGAGTATGCCATAGTAGATACACCCCGTAAGGCTCAGATCCAGAGTATGCCATAGTAGATACACCCCGTAAGGCTCCACTCTGGAATCTCCGGTTCTGGAGGACCAGAAACATTCCATTCTGGAACTCTTGGTGATGTAATAAAGAAGAGATGGAGTTCTATCCACAGATTCAGTTCCACATTCTTTCCATGTTCCGCATTAACCAATTAATATGAATTCAAGTTCTCTAGAACAAGGATTCTAACCATCTCTGAACCCTCATGCACTTGTAAAATAGTTCATAACCCCTGTACTTGACCTCAGCCCTCCTTAACTAGGTCTGGTTCACCTTATGACCTTACAAGACTGTATGATATGGGCTGTATAACATAAGTTTTAAGGTAGACCTTCACTGACCCAGACAATACCCTCTGTTTGGTTTAAGCTCTTCCATTCACCCTCAGTTCTCTGCTGGGGTTTCTGTCAGTTCTCTGCTGGGGTTTCTGTCAGTTCTCTGCTGGGGTTTCTGTCAGTTCTCTGCTGGGGTTTCTGTCAGTTCTCTGCTGGGGTTTCTGTCAGTTCTCTGCTGGGGTTTCTGTCAGTTCTCTGCTGGGGTTTCTGTCAGTTCTCTGCTGGGGTTTCTGTCAGTTCTCTGCTGGGGTTTCTGTCAGTTCTCTGCTGGGGTTTCTGTCAGTTCTCTGCTGGGGTTTCTGTCAGTTCTCTGCTGGGGTTTCTGTCAGTTCTCTGCTGGGGTTTCTGTCAGTTCTCTGCTGGGGTTTCTGTCAGTTCTCTGCTGGGGTTTCTGTCAGTTCTCTGCTGGGGTTTCTGTCAGTTCTCTGCTGGGGTTTCTGTCAGTTCTCTGCTGGGGTTTCTGTAAGTTCTCTGCTGGGGTTTCTGTAAGTTCTCTGAGATGGCTGGGGTTTCTGTAAGTTCTCTGCTGGGGTTTCTGTAAGTTCTCTGAGATGGCTGGGGTTTTTGTAAGTTCTCTGAGATGGCTGGGGTTTTTGTAAGTTCTCTGCTGGGGTTTCTGTAAGTTCTCTGCTGGGGTTTCTGTAAGTTCTCTGCTGGGGTTTCTGTAAGTTCTCTGCTGGGGTTTCTGTAAGTTCTCTGCTGGGGTTTCTGTAAGTTCTCTGCTGGGGTTTCTGTAAGTTCTCTGCTGGGGTTTCTGTAAGTTCTCTGCTGGGGTTTCTGTAAGTTCTCTGCTGGGGTTTCTGTAAGTTCTCTGCTGGGGTTTCTGTAAGTTCTCTGCTGGGGTTTCTGTAAGTTCTCTGCTTGGGTTTCTGTAAGTTCTCTGCTGGGGTTTCTGTAAGTTCTCTGCTGGGGTTTCTGTAAGTTCTCTGCTGGGGTTTCTGTAAGTTCTCTGCTGGGGTTTCTGTAAGTTCTCTGCTGGGGTTTCTGTAAGTTCTCTGCTGGGGTTTCTGTAAGTTCTCTGCTGGGGTTTCTGTAAGTTCTCTGCTGGGGTTTCTGTAAGTTCTCTGCTGGGGTTTCTGTAAGTTCTCTGCTGGGGTTTCTGTAAGTTCTCTGCTGGGGTTTCTGTAAGTTCTCTGAGATGGCTGGGGTTTCTGTAAGCTACCCTGCCTCTAACCACTAGGCTGCCCTGCCTCTAAACACTAGGCTGCCCTGCCTCTAAACACTAGACTGCCCTGCCTCTAAACACTAGGCTGCCCTGCCTCTAACCACTAGGCTACCCTGCCTCTAACCACTAGGCTACCCTGCCTCTAACCACTAGGCTACCCTGACTCTAACCACTAGGCTACCCTGTCTCTAACCACTAGGCTACCCTGCCTAGAGCTATCCTGCCTCTAACCACTAGGCATGGTCCTTCTGTAGCTCAGTTGGTAGAGCATGGCGCTTGTAACGCCAGGGTAGTGGGTTCAATTCCTGGGACCACCCATACGTAGAATGTATGCACACATGACTGTAAGTCGCTTTGGATAAAAGCGTCCGCTAAATGGCATATATTATTATTATTATATTATTATTATTATTATTATATTATTATTATTATGCTACCCTGCCTCTAACCACTAGGCTACCCTGCCTCTAACCACTAGGCTACCCTGCCTCTAACCACTAGGCTACCCTGCCTAGAGCTACCCTGCCTCTAACCACTAGGCTACCCTGCCTCTAACCACTAGGCTACCCTGCCTCTAACCACTAGGCTACCCTGCCTCTAACCACTAGGCTGCCCTGCCTCTAACCACTAGGCTGCCCTGCCTCTAACCACTAGGCTGCCCTGCCTCTAACCACTAGGCTGCCCTGCCTCTAACCACTAGGCTGCCCTGCCTCTAACCACTAGGCTGCCCTGCCTCTAACCACTAGGCTACCCTGCCTCTAACCACTAGGCTGCCCTGCCTCTAACCACTAGGCTACCCTGCCTCTATCCACTAGGCTACCCCGCCTCTAACCACTAGGCTGCCCTGCCTCTAACCACTAGGCTACCCTGCCTCTAACCACTAGGCTGCCCTGCCTCTAACCACTAGGCTACCCTGTCTCTAACCACTAGGCTGCCCCGCCTCTAACCACTAGGCTACCCTGTCTCTAACCACTAGGCTACCCTGTCTCTAACCACTAGGCTACCCTGTCTCTAACCACTAGGCTGCCCCGCCTCTAACCACTAGGCTACCCCGTCTCTAACCACTAGGCTACCCTGTCTCTAACCACTAGGCTACCCCACCTCTAACCACTAGGCTACCCCGTCTCTAACCACTAGGCTACCCTGCCTCTAACCACTAGGCTACCCTGCCTCTAACCACTAGGCTACCCTGTCTCTAACCACTAGGCTACCCTGTCTCTAACCACTAGGCTACCCTGCCTCTAACCACTAGGCTACCCTGCCTCTAACCACTAGGCTACCC
Source organism: Oncorhynchus gorbuscha (assembly GCF_021184085.1). Taxonomy (NCBI): domain Eukaryota; kingdom Metazoa; phylum Chordata; class Actinopteri; order Salmoniformes; family Salmonidae; genus Oncorhynchus; species Oncorhynchus gorbuscha. The sequence goes on from NW_025747146.1 coordinate 60,705, forward strand.
TGCCTCTAACCACTAGGCTACCCTGCCTCTAACCACTAGGCTACCCTGCCTAGAGCTACCCTGCCTCTAACCACTAGGCTACCCTGCCTCTAACCACTAGGCTACCCTGCCTCTAACCACTAGGCTACCCTGTCTCTAACCACTAGGCTACCCTGCCTCTAACCACTAGGCTACCCTGTCTCTAACCACTAGGCTACCCTGCCTCTAACAACTAGGCTACCCTGCCTCTAACCACTAGGCTACCCTGCCTCTAACCACTAGGCTACCCTGCCTCTAACCACTAGGCTACCCTGCCTCTAACCACTGGATGTTCAGTTCGACTCTTCCACTCTAGAGGCATAATCACTGTCCTCTAGTCACGTTAATACATCCTTCAGTCAGCTTATAGAAAGACCATGGTGTTCGCGACAACAGTGTCTGTTTTGGTTCTTTTGTTCTCTCTGTCACTCATGGCCCCTTCTCGCCCTCTAGTGGAGGGAGGCCACATTACAGCCCAGCCTCAGTCCTCTCCACAATCCTGTTGATTATCAAATCACATGTTATTGGTCACATATTTAGCAGATGTTATTGGTCACATATTTAACAGATGTTATTGGTCACATATTTAACAGATGTTATTGGTCACATATTTAACAGATGTTATTGGTCACATATTTAACAGATGTTATTGGTCCATACACATATTTAGCAGATGTTATTGGTCACATATTTAGCAGATGTTATTGGTCACATATTTAGCAGATGTTATTGGTCCATACACATATTTAACAGATGTTATTGGTCCATACACATATTTAACAGATGTTATTGGTCACATATTTAGCAGATGTTATTGGTCCATACACATATTTAACAGATGTTATTGGTCACATATTTAGCAGATGTTATTGGTCCATATTTAACAGATGTTATTGGTCACATATTTAACAGATGTTATTGGTCACATATTTAACACATGTTATTGGTCACATATTTAACACATGTTATTGGTCACATATTTAACACATGTTATTGGTCCATACACATATTTAATAGATGTTATTGGTCACATATTTAACAGATGTTATTGGTCACATATTTAACAGATGTTATTGGTCCATACACATATTTAACAGATGTTATTGGTCCATACACATATTTAACAGATGTTATTGGTCACATATTTAACAGATGTTATTGGTCACATACACATATTTAACAGATGTTATTGGTCACATATTTAACAGATGTTATTGGTCACATATTTAACAGATGTTATTGGTCACATATTTAACAGATGTTATTGGTCACATATTTAACAGATGTTATTGGTCACATACACCTATTTAGTAGATGTTATTGCTGCTTAGGAGCTAGAAGCACATCTGCCCTAGTGGTCTCCCGAGTGTCGCAGCGGTCTGTAGTGAGGCCTCACTACAGACACTCTGGTTCGATTCCAGGTTGTATCGTAACCGGCTGTGATTGGGAGTCCCATAGGGCGGCGCACAATTGTCCCAGCATCGTCCGGGTTTGGCCGGTGTAGGCCGTCATTGTAAATAAGAATTCAGTTTAAATATTTTTTTAAATGCCAGCAGCTTCTATCTCAAGGCCAGCAGACTGTTAAACAGCTTCTATCTCAAGGCCATCAGACTGTTAAACAGCTTCTATCTCAAGGCCATCAGACTGTTAAACAGCCATCACTAGCCGGCTTCCACCCTGTTATGTAACCCTGCACATTAGAGGCTGCTGCCCCATGTACAGTGGGGAGAACAAGTATTTGATGCACTGCCGATTTAGCAGGTTTTCCTACTTACAAAGCATGTAGAGGTCTGTCATTTTTTAGCATAGGTACACTTCAACTGTGAGAGAGGGAATCTAAAACAAAAATTCAGAAAATCACATTGTATGATTTTTAAGTAATTAATTAGCATTTTATTGCATGACATAAGTATTTGCTACATCAGAAAAGCAGAACTTAATATTTGGTACAGAAATCTTTGTTTGTAATTACAGAGATCATACGTTTCCTGTAGTTCTTGACCAGGTTTGCACACACTGCAGCAGGGATTTTGGCCCACTCCTCCATACAGACCTTCTCCAGATCCTTCAGGTTTCGGGGCTGTCGCTGGGCAATAAGGACTTTCAGCTCCCTCCAAAGATGTTCAATTGGGTTCAGGTCTGGAGACTGGTTAGGCCACTCCAGGACCTTGAGATGCTTCTTACGGAGCCTGGCTGGCTGGCTGGCTCTATAACCTGGATGTTTATAGACTATAGACTGTAATATTTGAGGGCTCTCTCTCCCTCCCTCCTGTGTGTTGTGTTCAACCTCTTAAATCCCTCCCCTTTTCTAACGTGTAAATGTCACTGTCTATGGCTACTGTACTAACTTATCTGTCTCTCTGCCCTCTCTGTCGTCTCCAGGCTCTCTCTCGTGTCACCCCCAGTGGCCTCCAGTCAGCAGCCCCTCGATGAGTCCCTCTGCCCCCATCAGCACCACCATCACCACCCTGGAGGGTTAAACCAGGCACGGCCCTAACCATACCACACACCAACACACACACCATACCACACACCAACACACACAATACCACACACCATACCACACACACCATACCACACACCATACCACACACCAACACACACAATACCACACACCACACCATACCACACACCATACCACGCACCAACACACACAATACCACACACCATACCACACACCAACACACACAATACCACACACCATACCACACACCGATACACACAATACCACACACCATACCACACACCGATACACACCATACCACACACCATACCACACAATACCACACACCATACCACACCATACCACACACCATACCACACACCATACCACACACACACCAACACACACTTCAATACCTGGAGGACGCTTACTGAAACAACCAGTCGACCCATCGGATGCCTGGACTCTTACACAATCAATCAATCAAAAGGCAGGACAAGGACCTCGTCATCCGCTAGCAACTCCATCCATCCAACCAGCCAATCAAAACACAGACTGATGCTCTGCCTCTTTGACATCAACTGATTTCTGCTAAGTAACAAGCTCATGCTGTTGTAACAGGGTGGACGACACACACACTCTCTCACACACACACACACACACACACGACTCCGAGAGCGTTCAGCCGTGCTCATCGGGGATGGAGGAGGAGGAGATGAGACGGGGATGGAGGAGGAGAAACAAGAGAGGGGGGAAGGAGGGATTTTGTTGCCCATGGCACACCCAGAACAGTCACTGCCCCCCCCCACCCCTCTGCTTTCGTGAACCCCAGCGAGGACACTGACATGGGGCACAGAGACCTGCTTAACGCCCCTTAAACACCTCATCCTCCATCACTTCTCTCCCTCTCTCCTCCTCCATCACTTCTCCCCCATCACTTCTCCCTCTCTCTCCTCCATCACTTCTCTCCCTCTCTCTCCTCCTCCATCACTTCTCTCCCTCTCTCTCTCCTCCATCACTTCTCTCCCTCTCTCTCCTCCTCCATCACTTCTCTCCCTCTCTCTCCTCCATCACTTCTCCCCCATCACTTCTCTCCCTCTCTCTCCTCCTCCATCACTTCTCCCCCATCACTTCTCTCCTCCTCCATCACTTCTCCCCCATCACTTCTCTCCCTCTCTCTCCTCCATCACTTCTCTCCCTCTCTCTCCTCCATCACTTCTCTCCCTCTCTCTCCTCCTCCATCACTTCTCTCCCTCTCTCTCCTCCTCCATCACTTCTCTCCCTCTCTCTCCTCCTCCATCACTTCTCTCCCTCTCTCTCCTCCTCCATCACTTCTCTCCCTCTCTCTCCTCCTCCATCACTTCTCTCCCTCTCTCTCCTCCTCCATCACTTCTCTCCCTCTCTCTCCTCCTCAATCACCCTCTCTCCCTCTGTCCTCCTCCATGCTGAACCAGATGCTCCTCCCAGCCAGACAGTTCTCCTCCAGAGTTGCTATCCTGATAAAAACCATCAGCTTGTTTCTCTTTCCTGTTGTCTTTTACTTTATTTACTTGACTTTTTCCTCTGTTTGTATTTTAGGTGAAGTTGATTAAAAGTTGTTTGTACTGGCAGTGTTCTACACTGACTGTGAGTGTTGCTGTTTTATACGGTTGTGAATATCAACTGACTCATGCCAATCATAAATCGTGTCTAAGTGAAAAGTCAAGTGTGTTTTCTGTTTGAAAGAGAGACGATGGAAGTAATATAGAATGAATAACCCCTAATTAAAACTCTGAAGGTCATATGAGAGAGGTCTGTTTGTGCAGCGGGAGATGGTCTGGGTTCCATTTTGTGTCCTCAAAAGACTCTCTTAATCCCCACAATGCAATGCCGAGAAAGAGAGTACTATTCTCCAACTGGACAGCGGGTTTGTTTTAGAGGGAAGACGTTTTAATGTGTCCCAAACACCACCCTACTCCCTATGGGCTCTGGTCCATTTTATTGGTCACATACACGTGTTCAGCCGATGTGGGTGTAGCTACATGCTTGTGGACTGAATAGGGAATAGGGTGCTGCTTGCCGATGTGGGTGTAGCTACATGCTTGTGGACTGAATAGTGATTAGGGTGCTGCTTGCCGATGTGGGTGTAGCTACATGCTTGTGGACTGAATAGGGAATAGGGTGCTGCTTGCCGATGTGGGTGTAGCTACATGCTTGTGGACTGAATAGGGAATAGGGTGCTGCTTGCCGACGTGGGTGTAGCTACATGCTTGTGGACTGAATAGGGATTAGGGTGCTGCTGGAGATGTGTCCCTCTCTGTTGTTTTTAAAGGGGACTGGGAGAAAGCAAATCCTCTACTGTTCTGAAGGTGACTGTGAGTGTGTGACAGTTTTAAATAATGACTGGTTGGGTGTCCATAGGGATGGGGGTTGCCGATGTCTTCTCTGCTAGTCAGTCTGTTTCTCCATCACCTCGTCTCTCTTCAGCCTCCTCTTCTGCTGTTGGTGTTCTGGGGCTGAAAGCTGTGAATCACCCTGCTAGTCAGTCTGTTTCTCCATCACCTCGTCTCTCTTCAGCCTCCTCTTCCTCTTCTGCTGTTGGTGTTCTGGGGCTGAAAGCTGTGAATCACCCTGCTAGTCAGTCTGTTTCTCCATCACCTCGTCTCTCTTCAGCCTCCTCTTCCTCTTCTGCTGTTGGTGTTCTGGGGCTGAAAGCTGTGAATCACCCTGCTAGTCAGTCTGTTTCTCCATCACCTCGTCTCTCTTCAGCCTCCTCTTCCTCTTCTGCTGTTGGTGTTCTGGGGCTGAAAGCTGTGAATCACCCTGCTAGTCAGTCTGTTTCTCCATCACCTCGTCTCTCTTCAGCCTCCTCTTCCTCTTCTGCTGTTGGTGTTCTGGGGCTGAAAGCTGTGAATCACCCTGCTAGTCAGTCTGTTTCTCCATCACCTCGTCTCTCTTCAGCCTCCTCTTCCTCTTCTGCTGTTGGTGTTCTGGGGCTGAAAGCTGTGAATCACCCTGCTAGTCAGTCTGTTTCTCCATCACCTCGTCTCTCTTCAGCCTCCTCTTCCTCTTCTGCTGTTGGTGTTCTGGGGCTGAAAGCTGTGAATCACCCTGCTAGTCGGTCTGTTTCTCCATCACCTCGTCTCTCTTCAGCCTCCTCTTCCTCTTCTGCTGTTGGTGTTCTGGGGCTGAAAGCTGTGAATCACCCTGCTAGTCAGTCTGTTTCTCCATCACCTCGTCTCTCTTCAGCCTCCTCTTCTGCTGTTGGTGTTCTGGGGCTGAAAGCTGTGAATCACCCGTCTCCACTCTCATGTAGCAGTTATTTTTGTTGTTGAACTTGTTGGTCAGTTAAATGTGTGTGTGGGGGGGGTCTGCTTTAAAATGCCTATTTCAACCTATGCTTTCAATCCACCACAATCTCAAAAAAAAAAATTATTTTTCATTTTGTTATCAATCAATATTTTAAAATGTTTTTAATGTAATGAAACTACGTTTCTAAGAAAAAAAGTGATCTGATAATTGCCAGAGAGCAAAGTCTGGTTTGGTGGATGTACAGGAAACTATCGACCAATGCTACGTTTCTCTCTCTTCTGGTTGTCCTATTGGTTAGTTCAGGAAGAGGGCCAACCCACTGGTCACATCATTCAGTGTACTACTGCCTCAGGGTGCTGTAGGCCTTTTCTGTAGTCTGGGTTAAAGGGGGGTTTAGTGGTAGCCTGTTCCTGGATCAGTTTGTGCTGTCTTGTCAACTTTATCACTCAGTGCATTATAATGAGTGACAAGGAGTTGGCAAGAGAGTCAACCAGATCTGAGACCAGACTAGTTTAGTGCGTCTGTCTTCTGTTGTCATGTATATAGGATGTACCTAGTACTCAACGGTGAAATATCATGTCTGCATTAGGAGCTGGTAGCAGTTCCAGGATCAGATGTATTCTTTTCCTCCTAATGGTTAAGGTTAGGAGTTAGTTGGATAACCTGATCCTAGATCTGTGGTTAGGGTTAAGTTCTACCTCCAGCTCTGTATTAGCCACTGTGTGTAGTATGATGATGATGATGAAGGTAGTGTATGGGAGGGGGGTTGAATGCTTCACTCCATTGTAGTTTTGGGTAAGTTAGTTTTAAACCCTCGAACCGACCGGCTGATGGTCTCAAAAAAAAAAAAAGAACCTCCCACCTCATTCTCTTCAGTGTGGGATTGTGGGTAATGACGATAAAGGTACACTTGTGTTAAGTACAGTTCTCTACGTGGGATCTCTCGTTTCTCTCTGGGTATGTTATGTCTTTCCCTTCTCTCTCTTTATTTCCTTCTTGTTTTGTGTTTGCATATCTACGTGGGGACGGACTCCGGAAACCTTGCGTTGGTTCCCACAATGCATCGCTCACTGAGTCATGGGAAGTCTTGTCGTTTTGCTCATCATTTGTAATGCCACTGTATTTGTGTATTTTAACATTGTGTAAATAAATGAATAAGTCCTTGTTGTGTCACTACAGTTTTCATTGATGAGCATGTGGCTTCAGCAGTCAAACGGTTTTATAGCGATGTTAGACTCTGTTTTATAACGTTTTATAGAGTGGTTAGACTCTGTTTTATAGCGTTGTTAGACTGTTTTATAACGTTGTTAGACTGTTTTATAGCGATGTTAGACTGTTTTATAACGTTTTATAGAGTGGTTAGACTCTGTTTTATAGTGTTGTTAGACTGTTTTATAGCGATGTTAGACTCTGTTTTATAACGTTGTTAGACTCTGTTTTATAGCGTTGTTAGACTCTGTTTTATAGCGTTGTTAGACTCTGTTTTATAAAGTTGTTAGACTCTGTTTTATAAAGTTACTCTGTTTTATAAAGTTACTCTGTTTTATAATGTTGTTAGACTCTGTTTTATAACGTTGTTAGACTCTGTTTTATAAAGTTACTCTGTTTTATAACGTTGTTAGACTCTG
>NW_025747147.1:0-68060 GCF_021184085.1 Oncorhynchus gorbuscha
ACAACAGACCAGACAGAGGTTAACAAAAAAGTACTTTATTTTTTTTTTACACGTCAGTTTGATTCATGTCCCGAAAAATAATGCACACTTAAAAACTAGTGCATGTATACAAATATAAAATAATGATAATAATGCATACTTACAAATGATATAAATATGTAACAGCACAGTAATGTACTCAATGGTTTAACAGCGTATGTTCTGAGACGGCTTGTCTCCCTAACGGCACCTTATTCCACTTATAGAATAGCAGAATGAGTTGCCATTTGGGACACAACCCCCAGTGAAAATGAGTAGCATGAGTCCATAGACAGAATATATTACTAAGGTATTTGAGGCTTGAGACTTGTTGATCAGCCTGACTAACCCAACACCTTATTGACACTTGTTGATCAGCCTGACTAACCCAACATCTTATTGAGACTTGCTGATCAGCCTGACTAACCCAACATCTTATTGAGACTTGCTGATCAGCCTGACTAACCCAACATCTTATTGAGACTTGCTGATCAGCCTGACTAACCCAACATCTTATTGAGACTTGTTGATCAGCCTGACTAACCCAACACCTTATTGAGACTTGTTGATCAGCCTGACTAACCCAACACCTTATTGAGACTTGCTGATCAGCCTGCCTAACCCAACATCTTATTGAGACTTGTTGATCAGCCTGACTAACCCAACATCTTATTGAGACTTGTTGATCCCAACACCTTATTGAGACTTGTTGATCAGCCTGACTAACCCAACACCTTATTGAGACTTGTTGATCAGCCTGACTAACCCAACATCTTATTGAGACTTGTTGATCAGCCTGACTAACCCAACACCTTATTGAGACTTGTTGATCAGCCTGACTAACCCAACATCTTATTGAGACTTGTTGATCAGCCTGCCTAACCCATCACCTTATTGAGACTTGTTGATCAGCCTGCCTAACCAAACATCTTATTGAGACTTGTTGATCAGCCTGCCTAACCCAACATCTTATTGAGACTTGTTGATCAGCCTGCCTAACCCAACACCTTATTGAGACTTGTTGATCCCAACACCTTATTGAGACTTGTTGATCAGCCTGACTAACCCAACATCTTATTGAGACTTGTTGATCCCAACACCTTATTGACACTTGTTGATCAGCCTGACTAACCCAACACCTCATTGACACTTGTTGATCAGCCTGACTAACCCAATAGCGTATGGCTCAAAAGGTTCAATAGCACCTACTAACCAACAGATAAAGTGCCAACAAGGAAAAAGTGGTCTCTGCTGAACGCAGAAGGCTACAGTCATATGATCCTATATTTGGCCCAAATGACACCCTGTTCCCTATAAAGTGCGCTACTTTTGAACTGGTCATTTAGGGTGCCATTTGGGATTTAGCCAGAAGGATATAATAATGTGACATATTTAAATAAAGCAGGTTTAAAGTGCCAGGTCTCTCCCTAGTAGTTACATTCATTTAAATAACTAGCAGGTTTAGACTAGTTACTGGTTACAGACAACAGGTCTCTCCCTAGACTAGTTACTGGTTACAGACAACAGGTCTCTCCCTAGACTAGTTACTGGTTACAGACAACAGGTCTCTCCCTAGACTAGTTACTGGTTACAGACAACAGGTCTCTCCCTAGACTAGTTACTAGGTTACAGACAACAGACTGCTGGTTAACGCAGACTAGGGTTACAAGAGAAGTGTGGTGTAGGATGCCGTTTGAGGTGTGGCACTATGGAAGAGCAGCACTATGGAAAGCTGGGAGGTCAAGGGTTAAAGGCCATCCAGGCAGAGGTCAAGGGTGGGTGACCTCACTCTCTTTAACAGTACTCAACATAGAGGGGGGCGGGATCTGACTGATGGGACAGGTTTCAACGTCTGTGATTGGCGTCGTCTGTGATTGGACAGATATCCATTCACTCACTCCCTGTAGGGAATAACATTGCACTGTCTGTCAAATAAATATTCAACCTAGTCCACCCGGTTCTATTGGAGAGAACAGATCAGAACATTCCGGTTCCGTTGGAGAGAACAGATCAGAACATTCCGGTTCCGTTGGAGAGAACAAATCAGAACATTCTGGTTCCCTTGGAAAGAACAGATGAAAACATTCCAGTTCTGTTGGAAGGAACACACCAGAACATTCTGGTTCCGTTGGGGAGAACAAATCAGAATATTCTGATTCTTTCCTCTGATGGAAATAAAGGCAAACTGGGGCAGAGACGAAAACAAAAAGGACTCTTTTATAGTCTCTTAACAGAGTACATCTTCAAAAGCACACAATGCCCATTTAAAAATAAAATAAACCTAGCTGCTATTCTGAGTCTGATTGACGGAGGAGAGCAGATCTGATGGCCTTCTGACTTCCCACAACGGCAAGCCGGAGCGGACAAATTCTGCACGATGAAGGGAATCTTGAAAACATCCAGACAACCGTTCAAAGGAGAGTTGAACAAACAGAGTTTGGGAGAAACAGTAAGAGTTGTTGGAAGGGATTTGTCCTGGAGAAGTTTTTAGTTAAGGGAGGGAGGGAGGAGTAACAGGAGTGATGGAGGGAGGAGTAACAGGAGGGATTTGTCCTGGAGAAGTCTTTAGTTAAGGGAGGGAGGGAGGAGTAACAGGAGGGATTTGTCCTGGAGAAGTCTTTAGTTAAGGGAGGGAGGAGTAACAGGAGGGATTTGTCCTGGAGAAGTCTTTAGTTAAGGGAGGGATTTGTCCTGGAGAAGTCTTTAGTTAAGGGAGGAGTAACAGGAGGGATTTGTCCTGGAGAAGTCTTTAGTTAAGGGAGGGAGGAGTAACAGGAGGGATTTGTCCTGGAGAAGTCTTTAGTTAAGGGAGGGAGGGAGGAGTAACAGGAGGGATTTGTCCTGGAGAAGTCTTTAGTTAAGGGAGTGATGGAGGGAGGAGTAACAGGAGGGATTTGTCCTGGAAAGTCTTTAGTTAAGGGAGGGAGGGAGGAGTAACAGGAGGGATTTGTCCTGGAGAAGTCTTTAGTTAAGGGAGGGAGGGAGGAGTAACAGGAGGGATTTGTCCTGGAGAAGTCTTTAGTTAAGGGAGGGAGGGAGGAGTAACAGGAGGGATTTGTCCTGGAGAAGTCTTTAGTTAAGGGAGTGATGGAGGGAGGAGTAACAGGAGGGATTTGTCCTGGAGAAGTCTTTAGTTAAGGGAGTGATGGAGGGAGGAGTAACAGGAGGGATTTGTCCTGGAGAAGTCTTTAGTTAAGGGAGTGATGGAGGGAGGAGTAACAGGAGGGATTTGTCCTGGAGAAGTCTTTAGTTAAGGGAGGGAGGGAGGAGTAACAGGAGGGATTTGTCCTGGAGAAGTCTTTAGTTAAGGGAGGGAGGAGTAACAGGAGGGATTTGTCCTGGAGAAGTCTTTAGTTAAGGGAGGGAGGGAGGAGTAACAGGAGGGATTTGTCCTGGAGAAGTCTTTAGTTAAGGGAGGGAGGAGTAACAGGAGGGATTTGTCCTGGAGAAGTCTTTAGTTAAGGGAGGGAGGAGGAGTAACAGGAGGGATTTGTCCTGGAGAAGTCTTTAGTTAAGGGAGGGAGGGAGGAGTAACAGGAGGGATTTGTCCTGGAGAAGTCTTTAGTTAAGGGAGGGAGGGAGGAGTAACAGGAGGGATTTGTCCTGGAGAAGTCTTTAGTTAAGGAGGGAGGAGTAACAGGAGGGATTTGTCCTGGAGAAGTCTTTAGTTAAGGGAGGGAGGGAGGAGTAACAGGAGGGATTTGTCCTGGAGAAGTCTTTAGTTAAGGGAGGGAGGGAGGAGTAACAGGAGGGATTTGTTCTGGAGAAGTCTTTAGTTAAGGGAGGGAGGAGTAACAGGAGGGATTTGTCCTGGAGAAGTCTTTAGTTAAGGGAGGGAGGAGTAACAGGAGGGATTTGTTCTGGAGAAGTCTTTAGTTAAGGGAGGGAGGGAGGAGTAACAGGAGGGATTTGTTCTGGAGAAGTCTTTAGTTAAGGGAGGGAGGAGTAACAGGAGGGATTTGTCCTGGAGAAGTCTTTAGTTAAGGGAGGGAGGGAGGAGTAACAGGAGGGATTTGTTCTGGAGAAGTCTTTAGTTAAGGGAGGGAGGAGTAACAGGAGGGATTTGTCCTGGAGAAGTCTTTAGTTAAAGGAGTGATGGAGGGAGGAGTAACAGGAGGGATTTGTCCTGGAGAAGTCTTTAGTTAAGGGAGGGAGGAGTAACAGGAGGGGATTTGTCCTGGAGAAGTCTTTAGTTAAGTGAGGGAGGGAGGAGTAACAGGAGGGATTTGTTCTGGAGAAGTCTTTAGTTAAGTGATGGAGGAGTAACAGGAGGGATTTGTTCTGGAGAAGTCTTTAGTTAAGGGAGGGAGGAGTAACAGGAGGGATTTGTTCTGGAGAAGTCTTTAGTTAAGGGAGGGAGGGAGGAGTAACAGGAGGGATTTGTACTGGAGAAGTCTTTAGTTAAGGGAGAGAGGGAGGAGTAAACAGGAGGGAGGAGTAACAGGAGGGATTTGTCCTGGAGAAGTCTTTAGTTAAGGGAGGGAGGGAGGAGTAACAGGAGGGATTTGTCCTGGAGAAGTCTTTAGTTAAGGGAGGGAGGGAGGAGTAACAGGAGGGATTTGTTCTGGAGAAGTCTTTTGTCCTGAGAAGTTAAGGGAGGGAGGAGTAACAGGAGGGATTTGTCCTGGAGAAGTCTTTAGTTAAGGGAGGGAGGAGTAACAGGAGGGATTTGTTCTGGAGAAGTCTTTAGTTAAGGGAGGGAGGAGTAACAGGAGGGATTTGTTCTGGAGAAGTCTTTAGTTAAGGGAGGGAGGAGTAACAGGAGGGATTTGTCCTGGAGAAGTCTTTAGTTAAGGGAGGGAGGGAGTAACAGGAGGGATTTGTTCTGGAGAAGTCTTTAGTTAAGGGAGGGAGGAGTAACAGGAGGGATTTGTTCTGGAGAAGTCTTTAGTTAAGGGAGGGAGGAGTAACAGGAGGGATTTGTCCTGGAGAAGTCTTTAGTTAAGGGAGGGAGGAGTAACAGGAGGGATTTGTCCTGGAGAAGTCTTTAGTTAAGGGAGGGAGGGAGGAGTAACAGGAGGGATTTGTTCTGGAGAAGTCTTTAGTTAAGGGAGGGAGGAGTAACAGGAGGGATTTGTTCTGGAGAAGTCTTTAGTTAAGGGAGGGAGGGAGGAGTAACAGGAGGGATTTGTTCTGGAGAAGTCTTTAGTTAAGGGAGAGAGGGAGGAGTAAACAGGAGGGAGGAGTAACAGGAGGGATTTGTTCTGGAGAAGTCTTTAGTTAAGGGAGAGAGGGAGGAGTAAACAGGAGGGAGGAGTAACAGGAGGGATTTGTTCTGGAGAAGTCTTTAGTTAAGGGAGAGAGGGAGGGAGTAAACAGGAGGGAGGAGTAACAGGAGGGATTTGTTCTGGAGAAGTCTTTAGTTAAGGGAGAGAGGGAGGAGTAAACAGGAGGGAGGAGTAACAGGAGGGATTTGTCCTGGAGAAGTCTTTAGTTAAGGGAGGGAGGGAGGAGTAACAGGAGGGATTTGTCCTGGAGAAGTCTTTAGTTAAGTGAGGGAGGGAGGAGTAACAGGAGGGATTTGTTCTGGAGAAGTCTTTAGTTAAGGGAGGGAGGGAGGAGTAACAGGAGGGATTTGTTCTGGAGAAGTCTTTAGTTAAGGGAGGGAGGAGTAACAGGAGGGATTTGTCCTGGAGAAGTCTTTAGTTAAGGGAGGGAGGAGTAACAGGAGGGATTTGTTCTGGAGAAGTCTTTAGTTAAGGGAGGGAGGAGTAACAGGAGGGATTTGTCCTGGAGAAGTCTTTAGTTAAAGGAGTGATGGAGGGAGGAGTAACAGGAGGGATTTGTCCTGGAGAAGTCTTTAGTTAAGGGAGGGAGGAGTAACAGGAGGGATTTGTCCTGGAGAAGTCTTTAGTTAAGTGAGGGAGGGAGGAGTAACAGGAGGGATTTGTTCTGGAGAAGTCTTTAGTTAAGTGATGGAGGAGTAACAGGAGGGATTTGTTCTGGAGAAGTCTTTAGTTAAGGGAGGGAGGAGTAACAGGAGGGATTTGTTCTGGAGAAGTCTTTAGTTAAGGGAGGGAGGGAGGAGTAACAGGAGGGATTTGTACTGGAGAAGTCTTTAGTTAAGGGAGAGAGGGAGGAGTAACAGGAGGGATTTGTCCTGGAGAAGTCTTTAGTTAAGGGAGTGATGGAGGGAGGAGTAACAGGAGGGATTTGTCCTGGAGAAGTCTTTAGTTAAGGGAGTGATGGAGGGAGGAGTAACAGGAGGGATTTGTCCTGGAGAAGTCTTTAGTTAAGGGAGAGAGGGAGGAGTAAACAGGAGGGATTTGTCCTGGAGAAGTCTTTAGTTAAGGAGGGAGAAGAGGAGGGAGAAGAGGAGGGAGAAGAGGAGGGAGAAGAGGAGGGAGAAGAGGAGGGAGAAGAGGAGGGAGAAGAGGAGGGAGAAGAGGAGGGAGAAGAGGAGGGAGAAGAGGAGGGAGGGGTGGAGGGAGAAGAGGAGGGAGAAGAGGAGGGAGAAGAGGAGGGGAGAAGAGGAGGGAGAAGAGGAGAGGAGAAGAGGAGGGGAGAAGAGGAGGGAGGGGTGGAGGGAGAAGAGGAGGGAGAAGAGGAGGGAGAAGAGGAGGGAGAAGAGGAGGGAGAAGAGGAGGGAGAAGAGGAGGGAGAAGAGGAGGGAGAAGAGGAGGGAGAAGAGGAGGGAGGGGTGGAGGGAGAAGAGGAGGAGGGATGGAGGGAGAAGAGGAGGGAGGGATGGATGGGAGGAGAAGAGGAGGGAGAAGAGGAGGAGAAGAGGAGGGAGGGATGGAGGGAGAAGAGGAGGAGGGATGGAGGGAGAAGAGGAGGGAGGGATGGATGGAGAAGAGGAGGGAGGATGGAGGGAGAAGAGGAGGGAGGGATGGAGGGAGAAGAGGAGGGAGGATGGAGGGAGAAGAGGAGGGAGAGATGGAGGGAGAAGAGGAGGGAGGGGTGGAGGGAGAAGAGGAGGGAGAGATGGAGGAGAAGAGGAGGGAGGGGGAGGGAGAAGAGGAGGGAGAGATGGAGGAGAAGAGGAGGAGGGATGGATGGAGAAGAGGAGGGAGGGATGGAGGGAGAAGAGGAGGGAGGGATGGAGGGAGAAGAGAGAGGGAGGGATGGAGGGAGAAGAGGAGGGAGAGATGGAGGGAGAAGAGGAGGGAGGGGTGGAGGGAGAAGAGGAGGGAGGGATGGAGGGAAAGAGGAGGGAGAGATGGGAGGGAGAAGAGGAGGGAGGATGGATGGAGAAGAGGAGGGAGGGATGGAGGGAGAAGGGAGGAGGGATGGAGGGGAGAAGAGGAGGGGGAGGGATGGAGGGAGAAGAGGAGGGAGAGATGGAGGGAGAAGAGGAGGGAGGGGTGGAGGGAGAAAGAGGAGGGAGAGATGGAGGGAGAAGAGGAGGGAGGGGTGGAGGGAGAAGAGGAGGGAGGGGTGGAGGGAGAAGAGGAGGGAGGGATGGAGGGAGAAGAGGAGGGAGAGATGGAGGGAGAAGAGGAGGGAGGGGTGGAGGGAGAAGAGGAGGGAGAGATGGAGGGAGAAGAGGAGGGAGGGGTGGAGGGAGAAGAGGAGGGAGAGATGGAGGGAGAAGAGGAGGGAGGGATGGATGGAGAAGAGAGGGAGGGATGGAGGGAGAAGAGGAGGGAGGGATGGGAGGGAGAAGAGGAGGGAGGGATGGAGGGAGAAGAGGAGGAGAGATGGAGGAGAAGAGGGAGGGAGGGGTGGAGGGAGAAGAGGAGGGAGGGATGGAGGGAGAAGAGGAGGGAGAGATGGAGGGGAGAAGAGGAGGGAGGGATGGATGGAGAAGAGGAGGGAGGGATGGAGGGAGAAGAGGAGGGAGGGATGGAGGGAGAAGAGGAGGGAGGGATGGAGGAGAAGAGGAGGGAGAGATGGAGGGAGAAGAGGAGGGAGGGGTGGAGGGAGAAGAGGAGGGAGAGATGGAGGGAGAAGAGGAGGGAGGGGTGGAGGAGAAGAGGAGGGAGGGTGGAGGGAGAAGAGGAGGAGGGGTGGAGGGAGAGAGTGAGGAGAGATGGAGGGAGAAGAGGAGGGAGGGGTGGAGGGAGAAGAGGAGGGAGGGTGGAGGGAGAAGAGGAGGGAGGGGTGGAGGGAGAAGAGGAGGAGGGTGGAGGGAGAAGAGGAGGGAGGGTGGAGGGAGAAGAGGAGGGAGGGGGTGGAGGGAGAAGAGGAGGAGGGGTGGAGGGAGAAGAGGAGGAGGGGTGGAGGGAGAAGAGGAGGGAGGGGTGGAGGGGAGAAGAGGGAGGGAGGGGTGGAGGGAGAAGAGGAGGGAGGGGTGGAGGGAGAAGAGGAGGGAGAGATGGATGGATGGAGGGAGAAGAGGATGGAGGGAGAAGAGGAGGGAGGGATGGATGGATGGATGGAGGGAGAAGAGGAGGGAGGGATGGATGGATGGATGGATGGAGAAGAGGAGGGAGGGATGGATGGATGGAGGGAGAAGAGGAGGGAGGGATGGATGGAGGGAGAAGAGGAGGGAGGGATGGATGGATGGAGGGAGAAGAGGAGGGAGGGATGGATGGAGGGAGAAGAGGAGGGAGGGAGGGATGGATGGATGGATGGATGGAGGGAGGGAGGGAGGGAGAGATGGATGGATGGATGGATGGAGGGAGAAGAGGAGGGAGGAGAAGAGGGAGAAGAGGAGGGAGGGATGGATGGAGAAGAGGAGGGAGGGGTGGAGGGAGAAGAGGAGGAGAGATGGATGGATGGAGGGAGAAGAGGATGGAGGGAGAAGAGGAGGGAGGGATGGATGGATGGATGGAGGGAGAAGAGGAGGGGGAGGGATGGATGGATGGATGGATGGAGAAGAGGAGGGAGGGATGGATGGATGGAGGGAGAAGAGGAGGGAGGGATGGATGGAGGAGAAGAGGAGGGAGGATGGATGGATGGAGGGAGAGAAGAGGAGGGAGGGATGGATGGAGGAGAAGAGGAGGGAGGATGGATGGATGGATGGATGGATGGATGGATGGAGGGAGGGAGGGAGGGAGAGATGGATGGATGGATGGATGGAGGGAGAAGAGGAGGGAGGGAGAAGAGGAGGGAGGGAGAAGAGGAGGGAGGGAGAAGTGGAGGGAGGGATGGATGGATGGATGGAGGAGAAGAGGAGGGAGGATGGATGGATGGATGGATGGAGAAGAGGAGGGAGGGATGGATGGATGGAGGGAGAAGAGGAGGGGAGGGATGGATGGAGGGAAAGAGGAGGAGGGATGGATGGATGGAGGGAGAAGAGGAGGAGGGATGGATGGATGGAGGGAGAAGAGGAGGGAGGGATGGATGGATGGATGGAGGGAGGAGAGATGGAGGGAGAAGAGGAGGAGAAGAGGAGGGAGGGATGGAGGGAGAAGAGGAGGGAGGAGGGAGAAGAGGAGGGAGGGATGGAGGGAGAAGAGGAGGGAGGGATGGAGGAAGAGGAGGGAGGGATGGAGGGAGAAGAGGAGGGAGGATGGAGGGAGAAGAAGAGGAGGGATGGATGGAGAAGAGGAGGGAGAAGAGGAGGGGAGGGATGGAGGGAAGAGGGAGGGAGGGATGGAGGGAGAAGAGGAGGGAGAGAAGAGGGAGAAGAGGAGGGAGGGATGGAGGGAGAAGAGGAGGGAGGGATGGAGGGAGAAGAGGAGGGAGGGATGGAGGGAGAAGAGGAGGGAGGGATGGAGGGAGAAGAGGAGGGAGGGATGGATGGAGAAGAGGAGGGAGGGATGGAGGGAGAAGAGGAGGGAGATGGAGGGAGGGGTGGAGGGAGGGGTGGAGGGAGAAGAGGAGGAGGGATGGAGGGAGAAGAGGAGGGAGGATGGAGGGAGAAGAGGAGGGAGGGATGGAGAGGAGAAGAGGAGGGAGAGATGGAGGGAGGGAGGGAGGGTGGAGGGAGAAGAGGAGGGAGGGATGGAGGGAGAAGAGGAGGGAGGGATGGAGGGAGAAGAGGAGGGAGGGATGGAGGGAGAAGAGGAGGAGAGATGGAGGGAGAAGAGGAGGGAGGGTGGAGGGAGAAGAGGAGGGAGGGATGGAGGGAGAAGAGGAGGGAGAGATGGAGGGAGAAGAGGAGGGAGGGATGGATGGAGAAGAGGAGGGAGGGATGGAGGGAGAAGAGGAGGGAGGGATGGAGGGAGAAGAGGAGGGAGGGATGGAGGGAGAAGAGGAGGGAGATGGAGGGAGAAGAGGGAGGGAGGGAGGGAGAAGAGGAGGGAGAGATGGAGGGATGGAGGGAGAAGAGGAGGGAGAGATGGAGGGAGAGAGGAGGGAGGGATGGATGGAGAAGAGGAGGGAGGGATGGAGGGGAGAAGAGGGAGGATGGAGGGAGAAGAGGAGGGAGGGATGGAGGAGAAGAGGAGGGAGAGATGGAGGGAGAAGAGGAGGGAGGGGAGGGAGAAGAGAGGGAGGGATGGAGGGAGAAGAGGAGGGAGAGATGGAGGGAGGGATGGATGGAGAAGAGGAGGGAGGGATGGAGGGAGAAGAGGAGGGAGGGATGGAGGGAGAAGAGGAGGGAGGGATGGAGGGAGAAGAGGAGGGAGAGATGGAGGGAGAAGAGGAGGAGAGATGGAGGGAGAAGAGGAGGGAGGGATGGAGGGAGAAGAGGAGGGAGAGATGGAGGGAGAAGAGGAGGGAGGGGTGGAGGGAGAGAGGAGGGAGGGGTGGAGGGAGAAGAGGAGGGAGGGATGGAGGGAGAAGAGGAGGGAGAGATGGAGGGAGAAGAGGAGGGAGGGGTGGAGGGAGAAGAGGAGGGAGAAGAGGAGGGAGAAGAGGAGGGAGAGAGGATGGAGGAGGAGGGAGAGGAGGGAGGGGTGGAGGGAGAAGAGGAGGGAGAGATGGAGGGAGAAGAGGAGGGGGAGGATGGAGGGAGAAGAGGGGGATGGGAGGGAGGAGGGAGGGAGAAGAGGAGGGAGAAGAGGAGGGAGGGATGGAGGAGGGAGGGATGGAGGGAGAAGAGGAGGGAGGGATGGAGGGAGAAGAGGAGGGAGGGATGGATGGAGAAGAGGAGGGAGGGATGGAGGGAGAAGAGGAGGGAGGGATGGAGGGAGAAGAGGGAGGGAGGGATGGAGGGAGAAGAGGAGGGAGAGATGGAGGGAGAAGAGGAGGAGGGGTGGAGGGGAGAAGAGGAGGGATGGAGGGAGAGGAGGGAGGGGTGGAGGGAGAAGAGGAGGGAGAGATGGAGGAGAAGGGAGGGAATGGAGGAGAAGAGGAGGGAGGGATGGAGGGAGAGGGAGGGATGGAGGGAGAAGAGGAGGGAGGGATGGAGGGAGAAGAGGGAGAGATGGAGGGAGGGATGGAGGGAGGGAAGAGGAGGGAGGGATGGAGGGAGAAGAGGAGGGAGAGATGGAGGAGAAGAGGAGAGGGATGGATGGAGAAGAGGAGGGAGGGATGGAGGGAGAAGAGGAGGGAGGGATGGAGGGAGAAGAGGAGGGAGGGATGGAGATGGAGGGAGATGGAGGGAGAAGAGGAGGGAGGGGAGGGAGGAGGGAGAAGAGGGAGAGGAGGGGATGGAGGGAGAAGAGGAGGAGGGAGGGAGAAGGAGGGAGGGATGGAGGAGAAGAGGAGGGAGAGATGGAGGGAGAAGAGGAGGGAGGGGTGGAGGGAGAAGAGGAGGGATGAGATGGAGGGAGAAGAGAGAGGGGTGGAGGGAGAAGAGGAGGGAGAGATGGAGGGAGAAGAGGAGGGAGGATGGATGGAGAAGGAGGGATGGAGGGAGAAGGAGGGAGGGATGGAGGGAAGAGGAGGGAGGGATGGAGGGAGAAGAGGGAGAGATGGAGGGAGAAGAGGAGGGAGGGGTGGAGGGAGGAGGAGGAATGGAGGGAGAAGAGGAGGGAGATGGAGGGAGAAGAGGAGGGAGGGATGGATGGAGAAGAGGAGGGAGGGATGGAGGGAGAAGAGGAGGGAGGGATGGAGGGAGAAGAGGAGGGAGGGATGGAGGGAGAGGAGGGAGAGATGGGGGAGGGGAGGGAGGGGTGGAGGGAGAAGAGGAGGGAGAGATGGAGGAGAAGAGAGGGAGGGGGTGGAGGGAGAAGAGGAGGGAGGGGTGGAGGGAGAAGAGGAGGGAGGGGTGGAGGGAGAAGAGGAGGGAGAGATGGAGGGAGAAGAGGAGGGAGGGGAGGGAGAAGAGGAGGAGGGGGTGGAGGGAGAAGAGGAGGGAGGGAGGGAGAAGAGGGAGGGAGGGTGGAGGGAGAAGAGGAGGGAGGGGGTGGAGGGAAAGAGGAGGGAGGGGTGGAGGGAGAAGAGGAGGGAGGGGTGGAGGGAGAAGAGGAGGGAGGGATGGAGGGAGAAGAGGAGGGAGGGATGGAGGGAGAAGAGGAGGGAGGGGTGGAGGGAGAAGAGGAGGGAGGGGTGGAGGGAGAAGAGGAGGGAGAGATGGATGGATGGAGGGAGAAGAGGATGGAGGGAGAAGAGGAGGGAGGATGGATGGATGGATGGAGGGAGAAGGAGGGGGATGGATGGATGGATGGGAGAAGAGGAGGGAGGGATGGATGGATGGAGAGAAGGGAGGGAGGGATGGATGGAGGGAGAGGAGGGAGGGATGGATGGATGGAGGGAGAAGAGGAGGGAGGGATGGATGGAGGGAGAAGAGGAGGGGGAGGGATGGATGGATGGATGGATGGAGGGAGGGAGGGAGGGAGAGATGGATGGATGGATGGAGGGAGAAGAGGAGGGAGGAGAAGAGGGAGAAGGGAGGGAGGGATGGATGGAGAAGAGGAGGGAGGGGTGGAGGGAGAAGAGGAGGGAGAGATGGATGGATGGAGGGAGAAGAGGATGGAGGGAGAAGAGGAGGGAGGGATGGATGGATGGATGGAGGGAGAAGGAGGGAGGGAGGATGGATGGATGGAGAAGAGGAGGGAGGAGGATGGATGGAGGGAGAAGAGGAGGGAGGGATGGATGGAGGGAGAGGAGGGACGACGAGAGGGATGGATGGATGGAGGGAGAAGAGGAGGGAGGGATGGATGGAGGGAGAAGAGGAGGGAGGGATGGATGGATGGATGGATGGATGGATGGAGGAGGGAGGGAGGGAGGATGGATGGATGGATGGAGGGAGAAGAGGAGGGGGGATGGAGGGAGGGATGGATGGATGGATGGAGAGAAGGAGGGAGGGATGGATGGATGGATGGATGGAGAAGAGAGGGAGGGATGGATGGATGGAGGGAGAAGAGGAGGGAGGGATGGATGGAGGGAGAAGGAGGAGGGATGGATGGATGGAGGGAGAAGAGGAGGAGGGATGGATGGATGGAGGGAGAAGAGGAGGGAGGGATGGATGGATGGATGGAGGGAGGAGAGGATGGAGGAGAAGAGGAGGGAGAAGAGGAGGGAGGGATGGAGGAGGGAGAAGAGGAGGGAGAAGAGGGGATGGAGGGAGAAGAGGGAGAAGAGGAGGGAGAAGAGGATGGAGGGAGAAGAGGAGGGGATGGAGGGAGAAGAGGAGGGATGGATGGAGGGAGAAGAGGAGGGAGGGATGGAGGGAGAAGAGGAGGGAGATGGAGGGAGAGGATGGAGGGAGAAGGAGGAGGAGGGATGAGGAGAAGGAGGGAGGGATGGAGGGAGAGAGGAGGGAGGGATGGAGGAGGGGAGGGATGGAGGGAGAAGAGGAGGGAGGGATGGAGGGAGAAGAGGAGGGAGGGATGGAGGGAGAAGAGGAGGGAGGGATGGAGGGAGAAGAGGGAGGGATGGAGGAGGGAGAGGGGAGGGATGGAGGGAGAAGAGGAGGGAGGGATGGAGGGAGAAGGTGGAGGAGGGATGGAGGAGAAGAGGAGGGAGGGATGGAGGGAGAAGAGGAGGGAGAGATGGAGGGAGGGGGAGGGAGGGTGGAGGGAGAAGAGGAGGGAGGGATGGAGGAGAAGAGGAGGGAGGGATGGAGGGAGAAGAGGAGGGAGGGATGGAGGGAGAAGGGAGGGAGGGATGGAGGGAGGAGGAGGGAGGGGTGGAGGGAGAAGAGGAGGGAGAGATGGAGGGAGAAGAGGAGGGAGGGATGGAGGGAGAAGAGGAGGGATGGATGATGGAGGGAGAAGGAGGGAGGAGAGGGATGGAGGGAGAAGAGGAGGGAGGGATGGAGGGAGAAAGAGAGGGAGGGATGGAGGGAGAAGAGGAGGGAGGGATGGAGGGAGAAGAGGAGGGAGGATGGAGGGAGAAGAGGAGGGAGGGATGGAGGGGAGAAGAGGAGGGAGGGATGGAGGGAGAAGAGGAGGGAGGGGGAGAAGAGGAGGGAGGATGGAGGAGAGGAGGGAGGGATGGAGGGAGAAGAGGAGGGAGGGATGGAGGGAGAAGAGGAGGGAGGATGGAGGGAGAAGAGGGAGGGAGGGATGGAGGGAGAAGAGGAGGGAGGGATGGAGGAGAAGAGGAGGGAGGGATGGAGGGAGAAGAGGAGGGAGGGATGGAGGAGAAGAGGAGGGAGGGATGGAGGGAAGAGGAGGGATGGAGGGAGAAGAGGAGGAGGGATGGAGGGAGAAGAGGAGGGAGGGATGGAGGAGAAGAGGAGGGAGGGATGGAGGGAGAAGAGGAGGGAGGGATGGAGGGAGAAGAGGAGGGAGGGATGGAGGGAGAAGAGGAGGGAGGGAGAGGAGGGAGGGATGGAGGGAGAAGAGGAGGATGGGGGAGATGGATGGAGAATGGGAAGGGAGGGATGGAGGGAGAAGAGGAGGGAGGGATGGAGGGAGAAGAGGAGGGAGGGATGGAGGGAGAAGAGGAGGGAGGGAGAGATGGAGGGAGAAGGGGAGGAGGGAGGGGTGGAGGGAGAAGAGGAGGGAGAGATGGAGGGAGAAGAGGAGGGAGGGGTGGAGGAGAAGAGGAGGGAGGGATGGAGGGAGAAAGAGGGAAGAGGAGAGAAGAGGAGGGAGAGATGGAGGGAGAAGAGGAGGGAGGGGTGGAGGGAGAAGAGGAGGGAGGGGTGGAGGGAGAAGAGGAGGGAGGGGTGGAGGGAGAGAGAGGAGGGAGGGGTGGAGGGAGAAGAGGAGGGAGGTGGAGGGAGAAGAGGAGGGAGGGGTGGAGGAGAAGAGGAGGGAGGGGTGGAGGGAGAGAGGAGAGGGGAGGGAGAAGAGGTGGGAGGAAGAGGGAGGGGGAGGAGGGAGAAGAGGGAGGGAGGAGAGAGAGGATGGAGGAGGGAGAGAGGATGGAGGGAGAAGAGGAGGGAGGGATGGATGGATGGATGGAGGAGAGAGGAGGGAGGGATGGATGGAGGATGGAGAAGAGGAGGGAGGGATGGATGGATGGAGGGAGAAGAGGAGGGATGGGATGGAGGGAGAAGAGGAGGGAGGGATGGAGGATGGAGAAGAAAGGAGGGAGGGAGGATGGATGGATGGATGGAGATGGAGGAGGAGGGAGGGAGAGATGGATGGATGGATGGATGGAGGGAGAAGAGGAGGGAGGGAGAAGAGGGAGAAGAGGAGGGGAGGGATGGATGGAGAGAGGAGGGAGGGGTGGAGGGAGAAGAGGAGGAGAGATGGATGGATGGAGGGAGAAGAGGATGGAGGGAGAAGAGGAGGGAGGGATGGATGGATGGATGGAGGGAGAAGAGGAGGGAGGATGGATGGATGGATGGAGAAGAGGAGGGAGGGATGGATGGATGGAGAAGAGGAGGGAGGGATGGATGGAGGGAGAAGAGGAGGGAGGGATGGATGGATGGAGGGAGAAGAGGAGGGAGGGATGGATGGAGGAGAAGAGGAGGAGGGATGGATGGATGGATGGATGGATGGAGGGAGGGAGGGAGGGAGAGATGGATGATGGATGGATGGAGGGAGAAGAGGAGGAGGGAGAAGAGGAGGGAGGGAGAAGAGGAGGGAGGGAGAAGTGGAGGGAGGGATGGATGGATGGATGAGGGAGAAGAGGAGGGAGGGATGGATGGATGGATGGATGGAGAAGAGGAGGGAGGGATGGATGGATGGAGGGAGAAGAGGAGGAGGGGATGGATGGAGGGAGAAGAGGAGGGAGGATGGATGGATGGAGGGAGAAGAGGAGGAGGGATGGATGGATGGAGGAGAAGAGGAGGAGGGATGGATGGATGGATGGAGGGAGGAGAGGATGGAGGGAGAAGAGGAGGGAGAAGAGGAGGAGGATGGAGGGAGGAAGGGAGGGAGGGATGGAGGAGAGAGGGGAGGGAGAAGAGGAGGAGAAGAGGAGGGAGGGATGGAGGAGAAGAGGAGGGAGGGATGGAGGGAGAAGAGGAGGGAGGGATGGGAGGAGAAGAGGAGGGAGGGATGGAGGAGAGGAGGGATGGAGGAGAGAAGGGAGGATGGATGGAGAAGGAGGAGAGATGGAGGGGGGGTGGAGGGAGGAGGAGAAGAGATGGAGGAGGAGAAGAGGAGGGATGGAGGAGAAGAGGAGGGAGGGATGGAGGAGAAGAGAAGGAGAGATGGAGGGGGAGGAGGTGGAGGGAGGGGATGGAGGGAGAAGAGGGGAGGGATGGAGGGAGAGGAGGGAGGGATGGAGGGATGGAGGGAGATGGAGGAGAAGAGGGAGAGATGGAGGGAAGAGAGGGAGGGTGGAGGGAGAAGAGGAGGGAGAGATGGAGGGAGAAGAGGAGGGGAGAGATGGAGGGAGAAGAGGGAAGATGGATGGAGAAGAGGAGGAGATGGAGGGAGAAGAGGAGGGAGGGATGGAGGGAGAAGAGGAGGGAGGGATGGAGGGAGAGAAGAGGAGGGAGAGATGGAGGGAGGGTGGAGGGAGGGGGAGATGGAGGGAGAAGAGAGGGAGGGAGGGAGGAGAAGAGGAGGGAGAGATGGAGGGAGAAGAGGAGGGAGGGATGGAGGGAGAAGAGGAGGGAGGGATGGAGGGAGAAGAGGAGGAGGGATGGAGGGAGAAGAGGAGGGAGGGATGGAGGAGAAGAGGAGGGAGGGATGGAGAGAGGAGAAGAGGAGGGAGAGATGGAGGGAGAAGAGGAGGGAGGGGAGGGAGAAGAGGAGGGGAGGGATGGGATGGATGGAGAGGAGGGAGGGATGGAGGGAGAAGAGGAGGAGGGATGGATGGAGGGAGAAGAGGAGGGAGAGATGGAGGGAGAAGAGGAGGGAGGGATGGAGGGAGAAGAGGAGGAGGGAGGGAGGGAAGAGGAGGGAGGGTGGAGGGAGAAGAGGAGGGAGAGATGGAGGGAGAAGAGGAGGGAGGGATGGAGGGAGAAGAGAGGGAGGATGGGAGGAGAAGAGGAGGAGGGGTGGAGGGAGAAGAGGAGGGAGAGATGGAGGGAGAAGAGGAGGGAGGGGTGGAGGAGAAGAGGAGGGAGGGATGGAGGGAGAAGAGGAGGGAGGGATGGAGGGAGAAGAGGAGGGAGGGATGGAGGGAGAAGAGGAGGGAGGGATGGAGGGAGAAGAGGAGGGAGGGATGGAGGGAGAAGAGGAGGGAGGGATGGATGGAGAAGAGGAGGGAGAAGAGGAGGGAGGGGTGGAGGGAGAAGAGGAGGGAGGGATGGAGGGGGAGAAGAGGAGGGAGGATGGAGGGAGAAGAGGAGGAGGGATGGATGGAGAAGAGGAGGGAGGGATGGAGGGAGAAGAGGAGGGAGGGATGGAGGGAGAAGAGGAGGGAGGGATGGAGGGAGAGAGGAGGGAGGGGAGGGAGAAGAGGAGGGAGGGGTGGAGGGAGAAGAGGAGGGAGGGTGGAGGGAGAAGAGGAGGGAGAGGGTGGAGGAGAAGGGAGGGAGGGGTGGAGGGAGGGAGGGGGGGTGGAGGGAAGAGGAGGGAGAGATGGAGGGAGAAGAGGAGGGAGGGGTGGAGGGAGAAGAGGAGGGAGGGGTGGAGGGAGAAGAGGAGGAGGGGTGGAGGGAGAGAAGAGGAGGGAGGGGTGGAGGGAGAAGAGGAGGGAGGGGTGGAGGGAGAAGAGGAGGGAGGGGTGGAGGGAGAAGAGGAGGGAGGGGGTGGAGGGAGAAGAGGAGGGAGGGGGTGGAGGGAGAAGAGGAGGGAGGGGTGGAGGGAGAAGAGGGAGGGAGGGGTGGAGGGAGAAGAGGAGGGAGGGGTGGAGGGAGAGAGGAGGAGAATGGATGGATGGAGGGAGAAGAGGATGGAGGGAGAAGAGGAGGGAGGGATGGATGGATGGATGGAGGGAGAAGAGGAGGGAGGGATGGATGGATGGATGGATGGAGAAGAGGAGGGAGGGATGGATGGATGGAGGGAGAAGAGGAGGGAGGGATGGATGGAGGGAGAAGAGGAGGGAGGGATGGATGGATGGAGGGAGAAGAGGAGGGAGGGATGGATGGAGGGAGAAGAGGAGGGAGGGATGGATGGATGGATGGATGGATGGAGGGAGGGAGGGAGGGAGAGATGGATGGATGGATGGATGGAGGGAGAAGAGGAGGGAGGGAGAAGAGGGAGAAGAGGAGGGAGGGATGGATGGAGAAGAGGAGGGAGGGGTGGAGGGAGAAGAGGAGGGAGAGATGGATGGATGGAGGGAGAAGAGGATGGAGGGAGAAGAGGAGGGAGGGATGGATGGATGGATGGAGGGAGAAGAGGAGGGAGGGATGGATGGATGGATGGAGAAGAGGAGGGAGGGATGGATGGATGGAGGGAGAAGAGGAGGGAGGGATGGATGGAGGGAGAAGAGGAGGGAGGGATGGATGGATGGAGGGAGAAGAGGAGGGAGGGATGGATGGAGGGAGAAGAGGAGGAGGGATGGATGGATGGAGGGAGGGAGGGAGAGAGATGGATGGATGGATGGATGGAGGGAGAAGAGGAGGGAGGGAGAAGAGGAGGGAGGGAGAAGAGGAGGGAGGGAGAAGTGGAGGGAGGGATGGATGGATGGATGGAGGGAGAAGAGGAGGGAGGGATGGATGGATGGATGGATGGAGAAGAGGAGGGAGGGATGGATGGATGGAGGGAGAAGAGGAGGGAGGGATGGATGGAGGGAGAAGAGGAGGGAGGGATGGATGGATGGAGGGAGAAGAGGAGGGAGGGATGGATGGATGGAGGGAGAAGAGGAGGGAGGGATGGATGGATGGATGGAGGGAGGGAGAGATGGATGGATGGATGGATGGATGGATGGAGAAGAGGATGGAGGGATGGATGGATGGAGGGAGAGATGGATGGATGGAGGGAGAAGAGGAGGGAGGGATGGATGGAGGGAGAAGAGGAGGGAGGGATGGAGGGAGAAGTAGAGTGAGGGATGGATGGATGGATGGAGGGAGAGATGGATGGATGGAGGGAGGGATGGAGGGAGAAGTAGAGTGAGGGATGGATGGATGGAGAAGAGAGGGGTGGAGGGAGAAGAGGAGGGAGGGGTGGAGGGAGAAGAGGAGGGAGGGATGGAGGGAGAAGAGGAGGGAGGGGTGGAGGGAGAAGAGGAGGGAGGGGTGGAGGGAGAAGAGGAGGGAGGGGTGGATGGAGGGAGAGATGGATGGATGGAGGGAGAAGAGGAGGGAGGGATGGATGGAGGGAGAAGAGGAGGGAGGGATGGAGGGAGAAGTAGAGTGAGGGATGGATGGATGGATGGAGGGAGAGATGGATGGATGGAGGGAGAAGAGGAGGGAGGGATGGATGGATGGATGGATGGAGAAGAGGAGGGAGGGATGGAGGGAGGGAGAAGAGGAGGGAGGGGTGGAGGGAGAAGAGGAGGGAGGGGTGGAGGGAGAAGAGGAGGGATGGATGGATGGAGGGAGAGATGGATGGATGGAGGGAGAAGAGGAGGGAGGGATGGATGGAGGGAGAAGAGGAGGGAGGGATGGAGGGAGAAGTAGAGTGAGGGATGGATGGATGGATGGATGGAGGGAGAGATGGAGGGATGGAGGGAGAAGTAGAGTGAGGGATGGATGGATGGAGAAGAGAGGGGTGGAGGGAGAAGAGGAGGGAGGGGTGGAGGGAGAAGAGGAGGGAGGGATGGAGGGAGAAGAGGAGGGAGGGGTGGAGGGAGAAGAGGAGGGAGGGGTGGAGGGAGAAGAGGAGGGAGGGGTGGAGGGAGAAGAGGAGGGAGGGATGGAGGGAGAAGAGGAGGGAGGGATGGAGGGAGAAGAGGAGGGAGGGGTGGAGGGAGAAGAGAAGGGAGGGATGGAGGGAGAAGAGGATGGAGGAAGGAGTGGAGATAAGTGTGTATAAATTGTGGGAGCACTCTATCAGAAACATAGAAATCCTTAGAAATCTCCTCTCTCTCTCTGCTACTTCTTCCCTGCACAGCCTCCCGGTCGGAGGAGAGGAAGAGGGGGTTGGAGGAGGAGTTCTCTGTAAGGAGGGATGTTGTCTTTAGGCAACCTGTCCTCTCCCGTTCGCCCACTCAGACCAGTCCAGAGTCTTTAGCCATCTTGTAGAAGATTCCTCTCTTGGTGATGAGAGTGGCGGGAGAGTCAAACTCTGCCATCTCCCCTTTATCCAGGACCAGCACTCTGAAGGGAGGAGAGAGAGAGATGAGAGAGAAAGAGCAGGAGTGTGTGTTTTCATATATTACCTGGTGTAGTCCATGATAGTATTGAGTCAGTCTATATATTACCTGGTGTAGTCCATGATAGTATTGAGTCAGTCTATATATTACCTGGTGTAGTCCATGATAGCATTGAGTCAGTCTATATATTACCTGGTGTAGTCCATGATAGTATTGAGTCAGTCTATATATTACCTGGTGTAGTCCATGATAATATTGAGTCAGTGTATATATTACCTAGTGTAGTCCATGATAGTATTGAGTCAGTCTATATATTACCTGGTGTAGTCCATGATAGTATTGAGTCAGTCTATATATTACCTGGTGTAGTCCATGATAGTATTGAGTCAGTCTATATATTACCTGGTGTAGTCCATGATAGTATTGAGTCAGTCTATATATTACCTGGTGTAGTCCATGATAGTATTGAGTCAGTCTATATATTACCTGGTGTAGTCCATGATAGTATTGAGTCAGTCTATATATTACCTGGTGTAGTCCATGATAGCATTGAGTCAGTCTATATATTACCTGGTGTAGTCCATGATAGTATTGAGTCAGTCTATATATTACCTGGTGTAGTCCATGATAATATTGAGTCAGTGTATATATTACCTAGTGTAGTCCATGATAGTATTGAGTCAGTCTATATATTACCTGATGTAGTCCATGATAGTATTGAGTCAGTCTATATATTACCTGGTGTAGTCCATGATAGTATTGAGTCAGTCTATATATTACCTGGTGTAGTCCATGATAGTATTGAGTCAGTCTATATATTACCTGGTGTAGTCCATGATAGTATTGAGTCAGTCTATATATTACCTGGTGTAGTCCATGATAGTATTGAGTCAGTCTATATATTACCTGGTGTAGTCCATGATAGTATTGAGTCTGTGTGCGATGGTCAGGACAGTGCAGTCATCAAACTGGGTTCTGATGGTGGACTGGATCAGGTTGTCTGTCTCCAGGTCCACAGCAGCTGTGGCCTCATCCAGAACTAAGATCTTCGTCTTCCTCAGGAGGGCTCGGGCCAGACACACCAGCTGGCGCTGACCCAGACTGGAGAGAGATTATGTTAATGAGAGAGAGAGAGGTAAGAAAAGAGAAGGAGAGAGGAGAGGTAAGAAGAGGAGGAGAGAGGTAAGGAGAGAAGGAGAGAGGACAGAGGTAAGAAGAGGAGAGAGGTGAGGAGAGGAGGAGAGAGGTAAGAAGAGGAGGAGAGAGGTAAGAAGAGGAGGAGAGAGGTAAGAAGAGGAGGAGAGAGGTAAGAAGAGGAGGAGAGAGGTAAGAAGAGGAGGAGAGAGGTAAGAAGAGGAGGAGAGAGATAAGAAGAAGAGGAGAGAGGTAAGAAGAGGAGGAGAGAGGTAAGAAGAGGAGGAGAGAGGTAAGAAGAGGAGGAGAGAGGTAAGAAGAAGAGGAGAGAGGTAAGAAGAAGAGGAGAGAGGTAAGAAGAGGAGGAGAGAGGTAAGAAGAGGAGGAGAGAGGTAAGAAGAGGAGGAGAGAGGAGAGAGGTAAGAAGAGGAGGAGAGAGGTAAGAAGAGGAGGAGAGAGGTAAGAAGGAGGAGGAGAGAGGTGAGGAGAGGAGGAGAGAGGTAAGAAGAGGAGGAGAGAGGTAAGAAGAGGAGGAGAGAGGTAAGAAGAGGAGGAGAGAGGTAAGAAGAGGAGGAGAGAGGTAAGAAGAGGAGGAGAGAGGTAAGAAGAGGAGGAGAGAGAAGGGAGGAGAGAGGTAAGAAGAGGAGGAGAGAGGTAAGAAGAGGAGGAGAGAGGTAAGAAGAGGAGGAGAGAGGTAAGAAGAGGAGGAGAGAGGTAAGAAGAGGAGGAGAGAGGTAAGAAGAGGAGGAGAGAGGAGAGAGGTAAGAAGAGGAGGAGAGAGGTAAGAAGAGGAGGAGAGAGGTAAGAAGAGGAGGAGAGAGGTAAGAAGAGGAGGAGAGAGGTAAGAAGGAGGAGGAGAGAGGTAAGAAGAGGAGGAGAGAGGTAAGAAGAGGAGGAGAGAGGTAAGAAGAGGAGGAGAGAGGTAAGAAGAGGAGGAGAGAGGTAAGAAGAGGAGGAGAGAGGTAAGAAGAAGAGGAGAGAGGTAAGAAGAGGAGGAGAGAGATAAGAAGAAGAGGAGAGAGGTAAGAAGAGGAGGAGAGAGGTAAGAAGAGGAGGAGAGAGGTAAGAAGAGGAGGAGAGAGGTAAGAAGAGGAGGAGAGAGGTAAGAAGAGGAGGAGAGAGGTAAGAAGAGGAGGAGAGAGGTAAGAAGAGGAGGAGAGAGGTAAGAAGGAGGAGGAGAGAGGTAAGAAGAGGAGGAGAGAGGTAAGAAGAGGAGGAGAGAGGTAAGAAGAGGAGGAGAGAGATAAGAAGAAGAGGAGAGAGGTAAGAAGAAGAGGAGAGAGGTAAGAAGAGGAGGAGAGAGATAAGAAGAAGAGGAGAGAGGTAAGAAGAGGAGGAGAGAGGTAAGAAGAGGAGGAGAGAGGTAAGAAGAGGAGGAGAGAGGTAAGAAGAAGAGGAGAGAGGTAAGAAGAGGAGGAGAGAGGTAAGAAGAGGAGGAGAGAGGTAAGAAGAAGAGGAGAGAGGTAAGAAGAGGAGGAGAGAGGTAAGAAGAGGAGGAGAGAGGAGAGAGGTAAGAAGAGGAGGAGAGAGGTAAGAAGAGAAGGAGAGAGATAAGAAGAGAAGGAGAGAGGTACGAGAGAGCGAACCAGAAGCTGTGTGTGTATGTAATGCTATGTAGGCCTATGTATGGTGTATGTGGGCCTATGTATGATGTATGAGGTTACCTGAGGTTCTCTCCTCCCTCTGAACACTCGTGGTTGAGTTTGTCCGGCAGGCCCGACACAAAGCTCTTGAGATGGGAGAGCTCCAGGGCTCTCCACACCTCCTCATCAGAGTAGCCATCGAAGGGGTCCAGATTCATCCTCAGAGACCCAGAGAACAACACTGGGTCCTGGAGGGGGAGGGAGGAGGGGGGAGAGGGGGAGAGCCATGAGAGGGAGGAGGGGGGAGAGGGGGAGAGCCATGAGAGAGAAGGGGGAGAGAGGGAAGGGGGAGAGAGGGAAAGGAGGGAGAGGATAAATAAAGATATTTTAAATATAACATGTATGCAGAAGAGTGTGGGTCAGTTTGAGTGTGTCTGTATGGGCCGTGGGTCAGTTTGAGTGTGTCTGTATGGGCCGTGGGTCAGTGTGAGTGTGTCTGTATGGGCCGTGGGTGTGTGGGTCAGTGTGAGTGTGTCTGTATGGGCCGTGGGTGTGTGGGTCAGTCTGAGTGTGTCTGTATGGGCCGTGGGTGTGTGGGTCAGTCTGAGTGTGTCTGTATGGGCCGTGGGTGTGTGGGTCAGTTTGAGTGTGTCTGTATGGGCCGTGGGTGTGTGGGTCAGTGTGAGTGTGTCTGTATGGGCCGTGGGTGTGTGGGTCAGTCTGAGTGTGTCTGTATGGGCCGTGGGTGTGTGGGTCAGTCTGAGTGTGTCTGTATGGGCCGTGGGTGTGTGGGTCAGTTTGAGTGTGTCTGTATGGGCCGTGGGTGTGTGGGTCAGTTTGAGTGTGTCTGTATGGGCTGTGGGTGTGTGGGTCAGTGTGAGTGTGTCTGTATGGGCCGTGGGTGTGTGGGTCAGTTTGAGTGTGTCTGTATGGGCCGTGGGTGTGTGGGTCAGTCTGAGTGTGTCTGTATGGGCCGTGGGTGTGTGGGTCAGTCTGAGTGTGTCTGTATGGGCCGTGGGTGTGTGGGTCAGTCTGAGTGTGTCTGTATGGGCCTTGGGTGTGTGGGTCAGTCTGAGTGTGTCTGTATGGGCCGTGGGTGTGTGGGTCAGTCTGAGTGTGTCTGTATGGGCCGTGGGTGTGTGGGTCAGTCTGAGTGTGTCTGTATGGGCCGTGGGTGTGTGGGTCAGTCTGAGTGTGTCTGTATGGGCCTTGGGTGTGTGGGTCAGTCTGAGTGTGTCTGTATGGGCCGTGGGAGTGTGGGTCAGTCTGAGTGTGTCTGTATGGGCCGTGGGTGTGTGGGTCAGTCTGAGTGTGTCTGTATGGGCCGTGGGTGTGTGGGTCAGTCTGAGTGTGTCTGTATGGGCCGTGGGTGTGTGGGTCAGTTTGAGTGTGTCTGTATGGGCCGTGGGTGTGTACCTGTGGTATGATGGTGATCCTGGAGCGGAGTTCATGGAGACCCAGCGTGGCGATGTTAACTCCATCGATATGAATCTCTCCCTCACACGCCTCGATGATGCGGAACAATCCTAGAGTCAGAGAGGACTTCCCTGCTCCTGTACGACCTACTATACCCACCTGGAACAACAACAACAACAACAACAGTCACTACCCTGCTCCTGTACGACCTACTATACCCACCTGGAATAACAACAACAGTCACTACCCTGCTCCTGTACGACCTACTATACCCACCTGGAACAACAACAACAACAGTCACTACCCTGCTCCTGTACGACCTACTATACCCACCTGGAACAACGACAACAGTCACTACCCTGCTCCTGTATGACCTACTATACCCACCTGGAATAACAACAACAGTCACTACCCTGCTCCTGTACGACCTACTATACCCACCTGGAATAACAACAAAAACAACAGTCACTACCCTGCTCCTGTACGACCTACTATACCCACCTGGAATAACAACAAAAACAACAGTCACTACCCTGCTCCTGTACGACCTACTATACCCACCTGGAATAACAACAACAGTCACTACCCTGCTCCTGTACGACCTACTATACCCACCTGGAACAACAACAACAACAGTCACTACCCTGCTCCTGTACGACCTACTATACCCACCTGGAACAACGACAACAGTCACTACCCTGCTCCTGTATGACCTACTATACCCACCTGGAATAACAACAACAGTCACTACCCTGCTCCTGTACGACCTACTATACCCACCTGGAATAACAACATAAACAACAGTCACTACCCTGCTCCTGTACGACCTACTATACCCACCTGGAACAACGACAACAGTCACTACCCTGCTCCTGTATGACCTACTATACCCACCTGGAATAACGACAACAGTCACTACCCTGCTCCTGTACGACCTACTATAACCACCTGGAATAACAACAACAACAACAGTCACTACCCTGCTCCTGTACGACCTACTATACCCACCTGGAATAACAACAACAACAACAGTCACTACCCTGCTCCTGTACGACCTACTATACCCACCTGGAATAACAACAGTCACTACCCTGCTCCTGTACGACCTACTATACCCACCTGGAATAACAACAGTCACTACCCTGCTCCTGTACGACCTACTATACCCACCTGGAATAACAACAGTCACTACCCTGCTCCTGTACGACCTACTATAACCACCTGGAATAACAACAACAACAACAGTCACTACCCTGCTCCTGTACGACCTACTATACCCACCTGGAATAACAACAACAACAGTCACTACCCTGCTCCTGTACGACCTACTATACCCACCTGGAATAACAACAACAACAACAGTCACTACCCTGCTCCTGTACGACCTACTATACCCACCTGGAATAACAACAACAACAACAGTCACTACCCTGCTCCTGTACGACCTACTATACCCACCTGGAATAACAACAGTCACTACCCTGCTCCTGTACGACCTACTATACCCACCTGGAATAACAACAGTCACTACCCTGCTCCTGTACGACCTACTATACCCACCTGGAACAACAACAACAGTCACTACCCTGCTCCTGTACGACCTACTATACCCACCTGGAATAACAACAACAGTCACTACCCTGCTCCTGTACGACCTACTATACCCACCTGGAACAACAACAACAACAACAGTCACTACCCTGCTTCTGTACGACCTACTATACCCACCTGGAATAACAACAACAGTCACTACCCTGCTCCTGTACGACCTACTATACCCACCTGGAACAACAACAACAGTCACTACCCTGCTCCTGTACGACCTACTATACCCACCTGGAACAACAACAATAGTCACTTCCCTGCTCCTGTACGACCTACTATACCCACCTGGAACAACAACAACAGTCACTACCCTGCTCCTGTACGACCTACTATACCCACCTGGAATAACAACAACAGTCACTACCCTGCTCCTGTACGACCTACTATACCCACCTGGAATAACAACAGTCACTACCCTGCTCCTGTACGACCTACTATACCCACCTGGAACAACAACAACAGTCACTACCCTGCTCCTGTACGACCTACTATACCCACCTGGAATAACAACAACAGTCACTACCCTGCTCCTGTACGACCTACTATACCCACCTGGAATAACAACAGTCACTACCCTGCTCCTGTACGACCTACTATACCCACCTGGAATAACAACAGTCACTACCCTGCTCCTGTACGACCTACTATACCCACCTGGAATAACAACAACAGTCACTACCCTGCTCCTGTACGACCTACTATACCCACCTGGAATAACAACAACAGTCACTACCCTGCTCCTGTAGGACCTACTATACCCACCTGGAATAACAACAGTCACTACCCTGCTCCTGTACGACCTACTATACCCACCTGGAACAACAACAACAACAACAGTCACTACCCTGCTCCTGTACGACCTACTATACCCACCTGGAACAACAACAACAACAGTCACTACCCTGCTCCTGTACGACCTACTATACCCACCTGGAATAACAACAACAACAACAGTCACTACCCTGCTTCTGTACGACCTACTATACCCACCTGGAACAACAACAACAACAGTCACTACCCTGCTCCTGTACGACCTACTATACCCACCTGGAATAACAACAACAACAACAGTCACTACCCTGCTCCTGTACGACCTACTATACCCACCTGGAACAACAACAACAACAGTCACTACCCTGCTCCTGTACGACCTACTATACCCACCTGGAATAACAACAACAACAACAACAACAACAGTCACTACCCTGCTCCTGTACGACCTACTATACCCACCTGGTACAACAACAACAACAGTCACTACCCTGCTCCTGTACGACCTACTATACCCACCTGGAATAACAATAACAACAGTCACTACCCTGCTCCTGTACGACCTACTATACCCACCTGGAACAACGACAACAACAGTCACTACCCTGCTCCTGTACGACCTACTATACCCACCTGGAATAACAACAACAACAGTCACTACCCTGCTCCTGTACGACCTACTATACCCACCTGGAATAACAACAACAACAGTCACTACCCTGCTCCTGTACGACCTACTATACCCACCTGGAATAACAATAACAACATTCACTACCCTGCTCCTGTACGACCTACTATACCCACCTGGAATAACAACAACAACAACAGTCACTACCCTGCTCCTGTACGACCTACTATACCCACCTGGAATAACAACAGTCACTACCCTGCTCCTGTACGACCTACTATACCCACCTGGAATAACAACAGTCACTACCCTGCTCCTGTACGACCTACTATACCCACCTGGAACAACAACAACAGTCACTACCCTGCTCCTGTACGACCTACTATACCCACCTGGAATAACAACAACAGTCACTACCCTGCTCCTGTACGACCTACTATACCCACCTGGAATAACAACAAAAACAACAGTCACTACCCTGCTCCTGTACGACCTACTATACCCACCTGGAATAACAACAACAGTCACTACCCTGCTCCTGTACGACCTACTATACCCACCTGGAACAACAACAACAACAGTCACTACCCTGCTCCTGTACGACCTACTATACCCACCTGGAACAACGACAACAGTCACTACCCTGCTCCTGTATGACCTACTATACCCACCTGGAATAACAACAACAGTCACTACCCTGCTCCTGTACGACCTACTATACCCACCTGGAATAACAACAACAGTCACTACCCTGCTCCTGTACGACCTACTATACCCACCTGGAACAACGACAACAGTCACTACCCTGCTCCTGTATGACCTACTATACCCACCTGGAATAACGACAACAGTCACTACCCTGCTCCTGTACGACCTACTATAACCACCTGGAATAACAACAACAACAACAGTCACTACCCTGCTCCTGTACGACCTACTATACCCACCTGGAATAACAACAACAACAACAGTCACTACCCTGCTCCTGTACGACCTACTATACCCACCTGGAATAACAACAGTCACTACCCTGCTCCTGTACGACCTACTATACCCACCTGGAATAACAACAGTCACTACCCTGCTCCTGTACGACCTACTATACCCACCTGGAATAACAACAGTCACTACCCTGCTCCTGTACGACCTACTATAACCACCTGGAATAACAACAACAACAACAGTCACTACCCTGCTCCTGTACGACCTACTATACCCACCTGGAATAACAAGAACAACAGTCACTACCCTGCTCCTGTACGACCTACTATACCCACCTGGAATAACAACAACAACAACAGTCACTACCCTGCTCCTGTACGACCTACTATACCCACCTGGAATAACAACAACAACAACAGTCACTACCCTGCTCCTGTACGACCTACTATACCCACCTGGAATAACAACAGTCACTACCCTGCTCCTGTACGACCTACTATACCCACCTGGAATAACAACAGTCACTACCCTGCTCCTGTACGACCTACTATACCCACCTGGAACAACAACAACAGTCACTACCCTGCTCCTGTACGACCTACTATACCCACCTGGAATAACAACAACAGTCACTACCCTGCTCCTGTACGACCTACTATACCCACCTGGAATAACAACAACAGTCACTACCCTGCTCCTGTACGACCTACTATACCCACCTGGAACAACAACAACAACAACAGTCACTACCCTGCTTCTGTACGACCTACTATACCCACCTGGAATAACAACAACAGTCACTACCCTGCTCCTGTACGACCTACTATACCCACCTGGAACAACAACAACAGTCACTACCCTGCTCCTGTACGACCTACTATACCCACCTGGAACAACAACAATAGTCACTTCCCTGCTCCTGTACGACCTACTATACCCACCTGGAACAACAACAACAGTCACTACCCTGCTCCTGTACGACCTACTATACCCACCTGGAATAACAACAACAGTCACTACCCTGCTCCTGTACGACCTACTATACCCACCTGGAATAACAACAGTCACTACCCTGCTCCTGTACGACCTACTATACCCACCTGGAACAACAACAACAGTCACTACCCTGCTCCTGTACGACCTACTATACCCACCTGGAATAACAACAACAGTCACTACCCTGCTCCTGTACGACCTACTATACCCACCTGGAATAACAACAACAGTCACTACCCTGCTCCTGTACGACCTACTATACCCACCTGGAACAACAACAACAACAACAGTCACTACCCTGCTCCTGTACGACCTACTATACCCACCTGGAACAACAACAACAACAGTCACTACCCTGCTCCTGTACGACCTACTATACCCACCTGGAATAACAACAACAACAACAGTCACTACCCTGCTTCTGTACGACCTACTATACCCACCTGGAACAACAACAACAACAGTCACTACCCTGCTCCTGTACGACCTACTATACCCACCTGGAATAACAACAACAACAACAGTCACTACCCTGCTCCTGTACGACCTACTATACCCACCTGGTACAACAACAACAACAGTCACTACCCTGCTCCTGTACGACCTACTATACCCACCTGGAATAACAATAACAACAGTCACTACCCTGCTCCTGTACGACCTACTATACCCACCTGGAACAACGACAACAACAGTCACTACCCTGCTCCTGTACGACCTACTATACCCACCTGGAATAACAACAACAACAGTCACTACCCTGCTCCTGTACGACCTACTATACCCACCTGGAATAACAACAACAACAGTCACTACCCTGCTCCTGTACGACCTACTATACCCACCTGGAATAACAATAACAACAGTCACTACCCTGCTCCTGTACGACCTACTATACCCACCTGGAATAACAACAACAACAACAGTCACTACCCTGCTCCTGTACGACCTACTATACCCACCTGGAATAACAACAGTCACTACCCTGCTCCTGTACGACCTACTATACCCACCTGGAATAACAACAGTCACTACCCTGCTCCTGTACGACCTACTATACCCACCTGGAATAACAACAACAACAGTCACTACCCTGCTCCTGTACGACCTACTATACCCACCTGGAATAACAACAACAGTCACTACCCTGCTCTTGTACGACCTACTATACCCACCTGGAACAACGACAACAACAGTCACTACCCTGCTCCTGTACGACCTACTATACCCACCTGGAATAACAACAACAACAGTCACTACCCTGCTCCTGTACGACCTACTATACCCACCTGGAATAACAACAACAACAACAGTCACTACCCTGCTCCTGTACGACCTACTATAACCACCTGGAATAACAACAACAACAGTCACTACCCTGCTCCTGTACGACCTACTATACCCACCTGGAATAACAACAACAACAGTCACTACCCTGCTCCTGTACGACCTACTATACCCACCTGGAATAACAATAACAACAGTCACTACCCTGCTCGTACGACCTACTATACCCACCTGGAATAACAACAACAACAACAGTCACTACCCTGCTCCTGTACGACCTACTATACCCACCTGGAATAACAACAACAGTTACTATCCTGCTCCTGTACGACCTACTATACCCACCTGGAATAACAACAACAACAGTCACTACCCTGCTCCTGTACGACCTACTATACCCATCTGGAATAACAATAACAACAGTCACTACCCTGCTCCTGTACGACCTACTATACCCACCTGGAATAACAACAGTCACTACCCTGCTCCTGTACGACCTACTATACCCACCTGGAATAACAACAGTCACTACCCTGCTCCTGTACGACCTACTATACCCACCTGGAACAACAACAACAGTCACTACCCTGCTCCTGTACGACCTACTATACCCACCTGGAATAACAACAACAGTCACTACCCTGCTCCTGTACGACCTACTATACCCACCTGGAATAACAACAAAAACAACAGTCACTACCCTGCTCCTGTACGACCTACTATACCCACCTGGAATAACAACAACAGTCACTACCCTGCTCCTGTACGACCTACTATACCCACCTGGAACAACAACAACAACAGTCACTACCCTGCTCCTGTACGACCTACTATACCCACCTGGAACAACGACAACAGTCACTACCCTGCTCCTGTATGACCTACTATACCCACCTGGAATAACAACAACAGTCACTACCCTGCTCCTGTACGACCTACTATACCCACCTGGAATAACAACAACAGTCACTACCCTGCTCCTGTACGACCTACTATACCCACCTGGAACAACGACAACAGTCACTACCCTGCTCCTGTATGACCTACTATACCCACCTGGAATAACGACAACAGTCACTACCCTGCTCCTGTACGACCTACTATAACCACCTGGAATAACAACAACAACAACAGTCACTACCCTGCTCCTGTACGACCTACTATACCCACCTGGAATAACAACAACAACAACAGTCACTACCCTGCTCCTGTACGACCTACTATACCCACCTGGAATAACAACAGTCACTACCCTGCTCCTGTACGACCTACTATACCCACCTGGAATAACAACAGTCACTACCCTGCTCCTGTACGACCTACTATACCCACCTGGAATAACAACAGTCACTACCCTGCTCCTGTACGACCTACTATAACCACCTGGAATAACAACAACAACAACAGTCACTACCCTGCTCCTGTACGACCTACTATACCCACCTGGAATAACAAGAACAACAGTCACTACCCTGCTCCTGTACGACCTACTATACCCACCTGGAATAACAACAACAACAACAGTCACTACCCTGCTCCTGTACGACCTACTATACCCACCTGGAATAACAACAACAACAACAGTCACTACCCTGCTCCTGTACGACCTACTATACCCACCTGGAATAACAACAGTCACTACCCTGCTCCTGTACGACCTACTATACCCACCTGGAATAACAACAGTCACTACCCTGCTCCTGTACGACCTACTATACCCACCTGGAACAACAACAACAGTCACTACCCTGCTCCTGTACGACCTACTATACCCACCTGGAATAACAACAACAGTCACTACCCTGCTCCTGTACGACCTACTATACCCACCTGGAATAACAACAACAGTCACTACCCTGCTCCTGTACGACCTACTATACCCACCTGGAACAACAACAACAACAACAGTCACTACCCTGCTTCTGTACGACCTACTATACCCACCTGGAATAACAACAACAGTCACTACCCTGCTCCTGTACGACCTACTATACCCACCTGGAACAACAACAACAGTCACTACCCTGCTCCTGTACGACCTACTATACCCACCTGGAACAACAACAATAGTCACTTCCCTGCTCCTGTACGACCTACTATACCCACCTGGAACAACAACAACAGTCACTACCCTGCTCCTGTACGACCTACTATACCCACCTGGAATAACAACAACAGTCACTACCCTGCTCCTGTACGACCTACTATACCCACCTGGAATAACAACAGTCACTACCCTGCTCCTGTACGACCTACTATACCCACCTGGAACAACAACAACAGTCACTACCCTGCTCCTGTACGACCTACTATACCCACCTGGAATAACAACAACAGTCACTACCCTGCTCCTGTACGACCTACTATACCCACCTGGAATAACAACAACAGTCACTACCCTGCTCCTGTACGACCTACTATACCCACCTGGAATAACAACAGTCACTACCCTGCTCCTGTACGACCTACTATACCCACCTGGAACAACAACAACAACAACAGTCACTACCCTGCTCCTGTACGACCTACTATACCCACCTGGAACAACAACAACAACAGTCACTACCCTGCTCCTGTACGACCTACTATACCCACCTGGAATAACAACAACAACAACAGTCACTACCCTGCTTCTGTACGACCTACTATACCCACCTGGAACAACAACAACAACAGTCACTACCCTGCTCCTGTACGACCTACTATACCCACCTGGAATAACAACAACAACAACAGTCACTACCCTGCTCCTGTACGACCTACTATACCCACCTGGAACAACAACAACAACAGTCACTACCCTGCTCCTGTACGACCTACTATACCCACCTGGAATAACAACAACAACAACAACAACAACAGTCACTACCCTGCTCCTGTACGACCTACTATACCCACCTGGTACAACAACAACAACAGTCACTACCCTGCTCCTGTACGACCTACTATACCCACCTGGAATAACAATAACAACAGTCACTACCCTGCTCCTGTACGACCTACTATACCCACCTGGAACAACGACAACAACAGTCACTACCCTGCTCCTGTACGACCTACTATACCCACCTGGAATAACAACAACAACAGTCACTACCCTGCTCCTGTACGACCTACTATACCCACCTGGAATAACAACAACAACAGTCACTACCCTGCTCCTGTACGACCTACTATACCCACCTGGAATAACAATAACAACAGTCACTACCCTGCTCCTGTACGACCTACTATACCCACCTGGAATAACAACAACAACAACAGTCACTACCCTGCTCCTGTACGACCTACTATACCCACCTGGAATAACAACAGTCACTACCCTGCTCCTGTACGACCTACTATACCCACCTGGAATAACAACAGTCACTACCCTGCTCCTGTACGACCTACTATACCCACCTGGAACAACAACAACAGTCACTACCCTGCTCCTGTACGACCTACTATACCCACCTGGAATAACAATAACACCAGTCACTACCCTGCTCCTGTACGACCTACTATACCCACCTGGAATAACAACAACAACAGTCACTACCCTGCTCCTGTACGACCTACTATACCCACCTGGAATAACAACAACAACAGTCACTACCCTGCTCCTGTACGACCTACTATACCCACCTGGAATAACAACAACAACAACAGTCACTACCCTGCTCCTAATCCCCCTACTATAACCACCTGGAATAACCCAACAACAGTCACTAAACCCTGTCACGCAGCCTACTATACCCACCTGGAATAACAACAACAACAGTCACTACCTAATCCCCCGTCGACCTACTATACCCACCTGGAATAACAATAACAACAGTCACTACCCTGCTCACAGCCTAATACCCACCTGGAATAACAACAACAACAACAGTCACTACCCTGCTCCTGTACGACCTACTATACCCACCTGGAATAACAACAACAGTTACTATCCTGCTCCTGTCACCACTACGCCTACCCACCTGGAATAACAACAACAACAGTCACTACCCTGCTCCTGTACGACCTACTATACCCATCTGGAATAACAATAACAACAGTCACTACCCTGCTCCTGTAGCCCTACTATACCCACCTGGAATAACAATAACACCAGTCACTAGCTCCTAATACTATACCCACCTGGAATAACAATAACAACAGTCACTACCCTGCTCCTGTAATACTATACCCACCTGGAACAACAACAACAGTCACTACCCTGGTCCTGTGTCGACCTACTATACCCACCCTCCCTTTCACTCAGCCTAATCCCCCACCAGTCACGCAGCCTAATCCCCTGTCACACAGCCTAAACCCCTCCTGTCACGCAGCCTAATCCCCCTGTCACGCAGCCTAATCCTCCCGTCACACAGCCTAATCCCCTGTCACACAGCCTAATCCCCTGTCACTCAGCCTAATCCCCCGTCACACAGCCTAATCCCCCTGTCACGCAGCCTAATCCCCCGTCACGCAGCCTAATCCCCCCGTCACTCAGCCTAATCCCCCACCAGTCACGCAGCCTAAACCCCCGTCACTCAGCCTAATCCCCCACCAGTCACACAGCCTAATCCCCCGTCACCTCAGCCTAATCCCCCACCAGTCACGCAGCCTAATCCCCCACCAGTCACGCAGCCTAATCCCCTGTCACACAGCTCAGCCTAATCCCCCTGTCACGCATCCTAATCCCTCCTGTCACACAGGCCGTACCCTCCTGTCACACAGGCCGTACCCTCCTGTCACACAGCCCGTACCCTCCTGTCACACAGCCCGTACCCTCCTGTCACACAGCCCGTACCCTCCTGTCACACAGCCCGTACCCTCCTGTCACACAGCCCGTACCCTCCTGTCACACAGCCCGTACCCTCCTGTCACACAGCCCGTACCCTCCTGTCACACAGCCCGTACCCTCCTGTCACACAGCCCGTACCCTCCTGTCACACAGCCCGTACCCTCCTGTCACACAGCCCGTACCCTCCTGTCACACAGCCCGTGACCCTCCTGTCACACAGCCCGTGGTCCTCCTGTCACACAGCCCGTACCCTCCTGTCACACAGCCCGTTGCCTCCTGTCACACAGCCCGTACCCTCCTGTCACACAGCCCGCCTGCCTGTCACACAGCCCGTATATCCTGTCACACAGCCCGTACCCTCCCATCACACAGCCATACCACCTGTTCCACAGCCCGTACCCTCCTGTCACACAGCCCGTGTACCTCCTGTCACACAGCCCGTACCCTCCTGTCACACAGCCCGTACCCTCCTGTCACACAGCCCGGCCCTCCTGTCACACAGCCCGACCAGCTCCTGTCAAGGACAGCCCGTACCCTATGTCACACAGCCCGTACCCTCCTGACACAGCCCGACCCTCCTGTCACACAGCATATGTCCTGTCATACAGCCCGACCTGTCATACAGTCCGTATACCCCCCATCACATACCTTCTCTCCTCCGTGGATGGCTACGGTGATGTTACAGTATGCAGTTCCTGGTCCTATTTTCGCAGAGAAACCCCTGATGTCTATGTTGCCTGGACTGTGGGCCAGCCTGGAGGCAGAGACTCATTGGTCATGTCTCCAGTCCAGCTGACTGAAGGACAAACAGGCAGGTCATATGTTATTTTATAGCCATACACAGCAGAGTTCCCGTGTACAGACAGTCATTTTACCAGCTGACAAGGACAGTTCCCGTGATCATATGTTATTTTATAGTTCCCGACACAACTAAATAAATAAAATAACCATCATAACTGTTTTTTAGAAGTAGAAAGACCAGCTGACTGAAGGACAGTATGGCAGCTCATATGTTATTTTATAGAAAGACCAGCTGACTGAAGGACAGTATGGCAGGTCATATGTTATTTTATAGAAAGACCAGCTGACTGAAGGACAGTATGCAGATCATATGTTATTTTATAGAAAGACCAGCTGACTGAAGGACAGTATAGCAGATCATATGTTATTTTATAGAAGTAGAAAGACCAGCTGACTGAAGGACAGTATGGCAGATCATATGTTATTTTATAGAAAGACCAGCTGACTGAAGGAC
This sequence comes from Oncorhynchus gorbuscha, assembly GCF_021184085.1. Classification (NCBI taxonomy): domain Eukaryota; kingdom Metazoa; phylum Chordata; class Actinopteri; order Salmoniformes; family Salmonidae; genus Oncorhynchus; species Oncorhynchus gorbuscha. The sequence goes on from NW_025747147.1 coordinate 36,621, forward strand.
AGTATGGCAGCTCATATGTTATTTTATAGAAAGACCAGCTGACTGAAGGACAGTATGGCAGGTCATATGTTATTTTATAGAAGTAGAAAGACCAGCTGACTGAAGGACAGTATAGCAGATCATATGTTATTTTATAGAAAGACCAGCTGACTGAAGGACAGTATGGCAGCTCATATGTTATTTTATAGAAAGACCAGCTGACTGAAGGACAGTATGGCAGATCATATGTTATTTTATAGAAAGACCAGCTGACTGAAGGACAGTATGGCAGATCATATGTTATTTTATAGAAAGACCAGCTGACTGAAGGACAGTATGGCAGGTCATATGTTATTTTATAGAAAGACCAGCTGACTGAAGGACAGTATGGCAGGTCATATGTTATTTTATAGAAAGACCAGCTGACTGAAGGACAGTATGGCAGGTCATATGTTATTTTATAGAAAGACCAGCTGACTGAAGGACAGTATGGCAGGTCATATGTTATTTTATAGAAAGACCAGCTGACTGAAGGACAGTATGGCAGATCATATGTTATTTTATAGAAGTAGAAAGACCAGCTGACTGAAGGACAGTATGGCAGATCATATGTTATTTTATAGAAGTAGAAAGACCAGCTGACTGAAGGACAGTATGGCAGCTCATATGTTATTTTATAGAAGTAGAAAGACCAGCTGACTGAAGGACAGTATGGCAGGTCATATGTTATTTTATAGAAAGACCAGCTGACTGAAGGACAGTATGGCAGGTCATATGTTATTTTATAGAAAGACCAGCTGACTGAAGGACAGTATGGCAGCTCATATGTTATTTTATAGAAAGACCAGCTGACTGAAGGACAGTATGACAGCTCATATGTTATTTTATAGAAAGACCAGCTGACTGAAGGACAGTATGGCAGCTCATATGTTATTTTATAGAAGTAGAAAGACCAGCTGACTGAAGGACAGTATGGCAGATCATATGTTATTTTATAGAAAGACCAGCTGACTGAAGGACAGTATGGCAGCTCATATGTTATTTTATAGAAAGACCAGCTGACTGAAGGACAGTATGGCAGGTCATATGTTATTTTATAGAAAGACCAGCTGACTGAAGGACAGTATGGCAGCTCATATGTTATTTTATAGAAGTAGAAAGACCAGCTGACTGAAGGACAGTATGGCAGGTCATATGTTATTTTATAGAAAGACCAGCTGACTGAAGGACAGTATAGCAGATCATATGTTATTTTATAGAAAGACCAGCTGACTGAAGGACAGTATGGCAGCTCATATGTTATTTTATAGAAAGACCAGCTGACTGAAGGACAGTATGGCAGCTCATATGTTATTTTATAGAAAGACCAGCTGACTGAAGGACAGTATGGCAGGTCATGTTATTTTATAGAAAGACCAGCTGACTGAAGGACAGTATGGCAGCTCATATGTTATTTTATAGAAAGACCAGCTGACTGAAGGACAGTATGGCAGATCATATGTTATTTTATAGAAAGACCAGCTGACTGAAGGACAGTATGGCAGGTCATATGTTATTTTATAGAAAGACCAGCTGACTGAAGGACAGTATGGCAGGTCATGTTATTTTATAGAAAGACCAGCTGACTGAAGGACAGTATGGCAGGTCATATGTTATTTTATAGAAAGACCAGCTGACTGAAGGACAGTATGGCAGGTCATATGTTATTTTATAGAAAGACCAGCTGACTGAAGGACAGTATGGCAGGTCATATGTTATTTTATAGAAAGACCAGCTGACTGAAGGACAGTATGGCAGATCATATGTTATTTTATAGAAAGACCAGCTGACTGAAGGACAGTATGGCAGATCATATGTTATTTTATAGAAAGACCAGCTGACTGAAGGACAGTATGGCAGTCATGGAAAGACCAGCTGACTCATATGTTATTTTATAGAAAGACCAGCTGACTGAAGGACAGTATGGCAGGTCATATGTTATTTTATAGAAAGACCAGCTGACTGAAGGACAGTATGGCAGGTCATATGTTATTTTATAGAAAGACCAGCTGACTGAAGGACAGTATGGCAGATCATATGTTATTTTATAGAAAGACCAGCTGACTGAAGGACAGTATGGCAGATCATATGTTATTTTATAGAAAGACCAGCTGACTGAAGGACAGTATGGCAGGTCATATGTTATTTTATAGAAAGACCAGCTGACTGAAGGACAGTATGGCAGGTCATATGTTATTTTATAGAAAGACCAGCTGACTGAAGGACAGTATGGCAGGTCATATGTTATTTTATAGAAAGACCAGCTGACTGAAGGACAGTATGGCAGGTCATATGTTATTTTATAGAAAGACCAGCTGACTGAAGGACAGTATGGCAGGTCATATGTTATTTTATAGAAAGACCAGCTGACTGAAGGACAGTATGGCAGGTCATATGTTATTTTATAGAAGTAGAAAGACCAGCTGACTGAAGGACAGTATGGCAGGTCATATGTTATTTTATAGAAAGACCAGCTGACTGAAGGACAGTATGGCAGCTCATATGTTATTTTATAGAAAGACCAGCTGACTGAAGGACAGTATGGCAGGTCATATGTTATTTTATAGAAAGACCAGCTGACTGAAGGACAGTATGGCAGGTCATATGTTATTTTATAGAAGTAGAAAGACCAGCTGACTGAAGGACAGTATGGCAGGTCATATGTTATTTTATAGAAAGACCAGCTGACTGAAGGACAGTATGGCAGGTCATATGTTATTTTATAGAAAGACCAGCTGACTGAAGGACAGTATGGCAGATCATATGTTATTTTATAGAAAGACCAGCTGACTGAAGGACAGTATGGCAGGTCATATGTTATTTTATAGAAAGACCAGCTGACTGAAGGACAGTATGGCAGGTCATATGTTATTTTATAGAAAGACCAGCTGACTGAAGGACAGTATGGCAGGTCATATGTTATTTTATAGACCAGCTGACTGAAGGACAGTATGGCAGGTCATATGTTATTTTATAGAAAGACCAGCTGACTGAAGGACAGTATGGCAGATCATATGTTATTTTATAGAAAGACCAGCTGACTGAAGGACAGTATGGCAGGTCATATGTTATTTTATAGAAAGACCAGCTGACTGAAGGACAGTATGGCAGGTCATATGTTATTTTATAGAAGTAGAAAGACCAGCTGACTGAAGGACAGTATGGCAGGTCATATGTTATTTTATAGAAAGACCAGCTGACTGAAGGACAGTATGGCAGCTCATATGTTATTTTATAGAAAGACCAGCTGACTGAAGGACAGTATGGCAGGTCATGTTATTTTATAGAAAGACCAGCTGACTGAAGGACAGTATGGCAGGTCATATGTTATTTTATAGAAAGAAAGACCAGCTGACTGAAGGACAGTATGGCAGGTCATATGTTATTTTATAGAAAGACCAGCTGACTGAAGGACAGTATGGCAGGTCATATGTTATTTTATAGAAAGACCAGCTGACTGAAGGACAGTATGGCAGATCATATGTTATTTTATAGAAAGACCAGCTGACTGAAGGACAGTATAGCAGGTCATATGTTATTTTATAGAAAGACCAGCTGACTGAAGGACAGTATGGCAGGTCATATGTTATTTTATAGAAAGACCAGCTGACTGAAGGACAGTATGGCAGGTCATATGTTATTTTATAGAAAGACCAGCTGACTGAAGGACAGTATGGCAGATCATATGTTATTTTATAGAAAGACCAGCTGACTGAAGGACAGTATGGCAGGTCATATGTTATTTTATAGAAAGACCAGCTGACTGAAGGACAGTATGGCAGGTCATATGTTATTTTATAGAAGTAGAAAGACCAGCTGACTGAAGGACAGTATGGCAGCTCATATGTTATTTTATAGAAGTAGAAAGACCAGCTGACTGAAGGACAGTATGGCAGGTCATATGTTATTTTATAGAAAGACCAGCTGACTGAAGGACAGTATGGCAGCTCATATGTTATTTTATAGGAGTAGAAAGACCAGCTGACTGAAGGACAGTATGGCAGCTCATATGTTATTTTATAGAAAGACCAGCTGACTGAAGGACAGTATGGCAGGTCATATGTTATTTTATAGAAAGACCAGCTGACTGAAGGACAGTATGGCAGGTCATATGTTATTTTATAGAGTAGAAAGACCAGCTGACTGAAGGACAGTATGGCAGCTCATATGTTATTTTATAGAAAGACCAGCTGACTGAAGGACAGTATGGCAGGTCATATGTTATTTTATAGAAAGACCAGCTGACTGAAGGACAGTATGGCAGCTCATATGTTATTTTATTTATAGAAAGACCAGCTGACTGAAGGACAGTATGGCAGGTCATATGTTATTTTATAGAAAGACCAGCTGACTGAAGGACAGTATGGCAGGTCATATGTTATTTTATAGAAAGACCAGCTGACTGAAGGACAGTATGGCAGCTCATATGTTATTTTATAGAAAAGACCAGCTGACTGAAGGACAGTATGGCAGGTCATATGTTATTTTATAGAAAGACCAGCTGACTGAAGGACAGTATGGCAGCTCATATGTTATTTTATAGAAAGACCAGCTGACTGAAGGACAGTATGGCAGGTCATATGTTATTTTATAGAAAGACCAGCTGACTGAAGGACAGTATGGCAGCTCATATGTTATTTTATAGAAGTAGAAAGACCAGCTGACTGAAGGACAGTATGGCAGGTCATGTTATTTTATAGAAAGACCAGCTGACTGAAGGACAGTATAGCAGATCATATGTTATTTTATAGAAAGACCAGCTGACTGAAGGACAGTATGGCAGCTCATATGTTATTTTATAGAAAGACCAGCTGACTGAAGGACAGTATGGCAGCTCATATGTTATTTTATAGAAAGACCAGCTGACTGAAGGACAGTATGGCAGGTCATGTTATTTTATAGAAAGACCAGCTGACTGAAGGACAGTATGGCAGCTCATATGTTATTTTATAGAAAGACCAGCTGACTGAAGGACAGTATGGCAGATCATATGTTATTTTATAGAAAGACCAGCTGACTGAAGGACAGTATGGCAGGTCATATGTTATTTTATAGAAAGACCAGCTGACTGAAGGACAGTATGGCAGGTCATGTTATTTTATAGAAAGACCAGCTGACTGAAGGACAGTATGGCAGGTCATGTTATTTTATAGAAAGACCAGCTGACTGAAGGACAGTATGGCAGGTCATGTTATTTTATAGAAAGACCAGCTGACTGAAGGACAGTATGGCAGGTCATATGTTATTTTATAGAAAGACCAGCTGACTGAAGGACAGTATGGCAGATCATATGTTATTTTATAGAAAGACCAGCTGACTGAAGGACAGTATGGCAGGTCATATGTTATTTTATAGAAAGACCAGCTGACTGAAGGACAGTATGGCAGATCATATGTTATTTTATAGAAAGACCAGCTGACTGAAGGACAGTATGGCAGGTCATATGTTATTTTATAGAAAGACCAGCTGACTGAAGGACAGTATGGCAGGTCATATGTTATTTTATAGAAAGACCAGCTGACTGAAGGACAGTATGGCAGGTCATATGTTATTTTATAGAAAGACCAGCTGACTGAAGGACAGTATGGCAGGTCATATGTTATTTTATAGAAAGACCAGCTGACTGAAGGACAGTATGGCAGCTCATATGTTATTTTATAGAAAGACCAGCTGACTGAAGGACAGTATGGCAGATCATATGTTATTTTATAGAAAGACCAGCTGACTGAAGGACAGTATGGCAGGTCATATGTTATTTTATAGAAAGACCAGCTGACTGAAGGACAGTATGGCAGGTCATATGTTATTTTATAGAAAGACCAGCTGACTGAAGGACAGTATGGCAGGTCATATGTTATTTTATAGAAAGACCAGCTGACTGAAGGACAGTATGGCAGATCATATGTTATTTTATAGAAAGACCAGCTGACTGAAGGACAGTATGGCAGGTCATATGTTATTTTATAGAAAGACCAGCTGACTGAAGGACAGTATGGCAGGTCATATGTTATTTTATAGAAGTAGAAAGACCAGCTGACTGAAGGACAGTATGGCAGGTCATATGTTATTTTATAGAAAGACCAGCTGACTGAAGGACAGTATGGCAGCTCATATGTTATTTTATAGAAAGACCAGCTGACTGAAGGACAGTATGGCAGGTCATGTTATTTTATAGAAAGACCAGCTGACTGAAGGACAGTATGGCAGGTCATATGTTATTTTATAGAAGTAGAAAGACCAGCTGACTGAAGGACAGTATGGCAGGTCATATGTTATTTTATAGAAAGACCAGCTGACTGAAGGACAGTATGGCAGGTCATATGTTATTTTATAGAAAGACCAGCTGACTGAAGGACAGTATGGCAGATCATATGTTATTTTATAGAAAGACCAGCTGACTGAAGGACAGTATAGCAGGTCATATGTTATTTTATAGAAAGACCAGCTGACTGAAGGACAGTATGGCAGGTCATATGTTATTTTATAGAAAGACCAGCTGACTGAAGGACAGTATGGCAGGTCATATGTTATTTTATAGAAAGACCAGCTGACTGAAGGACAGTATGGCAGGTCATATGTTATTTTATAGAAAGACCAGCTGACTGAAGGACAGTATGGCAGATCATATGTTATTTTATAGAAAGACCAGCTGACTGAAGGACAGTATGGCAGATCATATTATTTTATAGAAAGACCAGCTGACTGAAGGACAGTATAGCAGGTCATATGTTATTTTATAGAAGTAGAAAGACCAGCTGACTGAAGGACAGTATGGTAGCTCATATGTTATTTTATAGAAGTAGAAAGACCAGCTGACTGAAGGACAGTATGGCAGGTCATATGTTATTTTATAGAAAGACCAGCTGACTGAAGGACAGTATGACAGCTCATATGTTATTTTATAGGAGTAGAAAGACCAGCTGACTGAAGGACAGTATGGCAGCTCATATGTTATTTTATAGAAAGACCAGCTGACTGAAGGACAGTATGGCAGGTCATATGTTATTTTATAGAAAGACCAGCTGACTGAAGGACAGTATGGCAGGTCATGTTATTTTATAGAAGTAGAAAGACCAGCTGACTGAAGGACAGTATGGCAGCTCATATGTTATTTTATAGAAGTAGAAAGACCAGCTGACTGAAGGACAGTATGGCAGCTCATATGTTATTTTATAGGAGTAGAAAGACCAGCTGACTGAAGGACAGTATGGCAGCTCATATGTTATTTTATAGGAGTAGAAAGACCAGCTGACTGAAGGACAGTATGGCAGGTCATATGTTATTTTATAGAAAGACCAGCTGACTGAAGGACAGTATGGCAGCTCATATGTTATTTTATAGAAAGACCAGCTGACTGAAGGACAGTATGGCAGCTCATATGTTATTTTATAGAAGTAGAAAGACCAGCTGACTGAAGGACAGTATGGCAGGTCATATGTTATTTTATAGAAAGACCAGCTGACTGAAGGACAGTATGGCAGATCATATGTTATTTTATAGAAAGACCAGCTGACTGAAGGACAGTATGGCAGCTCATATGTTATTTTATAGAAAGACCAGCTGACTGAAGGACAGTATGGCAGGTCATATGTTATTTTATAGAAAGACCAGCTGACTGAAGGACAGTATGGCAGATCATATGTTATTTTATAGAAAGACCAGCTGACTGAAGGACAGTATAGCAGGTCATATGTTATTTTATAGAAAGACCAGCTGACTGAAGGACAGTATGGCAGCTCATATGTTATTTTATAGAAGTAGAAAGACCAGCTGACTGAAGGACAGTATGGCAGATCATATGTTATTTTATAGAAAGACCAGCTGACTGAAGGACAGTATGGCAGCTCATATGTTATTTTATAGAAAGACCAGCTGACTGAAGGACAGTATGGCAGGTCATATGTTATTTTATAGAAAGACCAGCTGACTGAAGGACAGTATGGCAGCTCATATGTTATTTTATAGAAGTAGAAAGACCAGCTGACTGAAGGACAGTATGGCAGGTCATGTTATTTTATAGAAAGACCAGCTGACTGAAGGACAGTATAGCAGATCATATGTTATTTTATAGAAAGACCAGCTGACTGAAGGACAGTATGGCAGCTCATATGTTATTTTATAGAAAGACCAGCTGACTGAAGGACAGTATGGCAGCTCATATGTTATTTTATAGAAAGACCAGCTGACTGAAGGACAGTATGGCAGGTCATGTTATTTTATAGAAAGACCAGCTGACTGAAGGACAGTATGGCAGCTCATATGTTATTTTATAGAAAGACCAGCTGACTGAAGGACAGTATGGCAGATCATATGTTATTTTATAGAAAGACCAGCTGACTGAAGGACAGTATGGCAGGTCATATGTTATTTTATAGAAAGACCAGCTGACTGAAGGACAGTATGGCAGGTCATGTTATTTTATAGAAAGACCAGCTGACTGAAGGACAGTATGGCAGGTCATGTTATTTTATAGAAAGACCAGCTGACTGAAGGACAGTATGGCAGGTCATGTTATTTTATAGAAAGACCAGCTGACTGAAGGACAGTATGGCAGGTCATATGTTATTTTATAGAAAGACCAGCTGACTGAAGGACAGTATGGCAGATCATATGTTATTTTATAGAAAGACCAGCTGACTGAAGGACAGTATGGCAGATCATATGTTATTTTATAGAAAGACCAGCTGACTGAAGGACAGTATGGCAGATCATATGTTATTTTATAGAAAGACCAGCTGACTGAAGGACAGTATGGCAGGTCATATGTTATTTTATAGAAAGACCAGCTGACTGAAGGACAGTATGGCAGGTCATATGTTATTTTATAGAAAGACCAGCTGACTGAAGGACAGTATGGCAGGTCATATGTTATTTTATAGAAAGACCAGCTGACTGAAGGACAGTATGGCAGGTCATATGTTATTTTATAGAAAGACCAGCTGACTGAAGGACAGTATGGCAGCTCATATGTTATTTTATAGAAAGACCAGCTGACTGAAGGACAGTATGGCAGATCATATGTTATTTTATAGAAAGACCAGCTGACTGAAGGACAGTATGGCAGGTCATATGTTATTTTATAGAAAGACCAGCTGACTGAAGGACAGTATGGCAGGTCATATGTTATTTTATAGAAAGACCAGCTGACTGAAGGACAGTATGGCAGGTCATATGTTATTTTATAGAAAGACCAGCTGACTGAAGGACAGTATGGCAGATCATATGTTATTTTATAGAAAGACCAGCTGACTGAAGGACAGTATGGCAGGTCATATGTTATTTTATAGAAAGACCAGCTGACTGAAGGACAGTATGGCAGGTCATATGTTATTTTATAGAAGTAGAAAGACCAGCTGACTGAAGGACAGTATGGCAGGTCATATGTTATTTTATAGAAAGACCAGCTGACTGAAGGACAGTATGGCAGCTCATATGTTATTTTATAGAAAGACCAGCTGACTGAAGGACAGTATGGCAGGTCATGTTATTTTATAGAAAGACCAGCTGACTGAAGGACAGTATGGCAGGTCATATGTTATTTTATAGAAGTAGAAAGACCAGCTGACTGAAGGACAGTATGGCAGGTCATATGTTATTTTATAGAAAGACCAGCTGACTGAAGGACAGTATGGCAGGTCATATGTTATTTTATAGAAAGACCAGCTGACTGAAGGACAGTATGGCAGATCATATGTTATTTTATAGAAAGACCAGCTGACTGAAGGACAGTATAGCAGGTCATATGTTATTTTATAGAAAGACCAGCTGACTGAAGGACAGTATGGCAGGTCATATGTTATTTTATAGAAAGACCAGCTGACTGAAGGACAGTATGGCAGGTCATATGTTATTTTATAGAAAGACCAGCTGACTGAAGGACAGTATGGCAGGTCATATGTTATTTTATATGAAAGACCAGCTGACTGAAGGACAGTATGGCAGATCATATGTTATTTTATAGAAAGACCAGCTGACTGAAGGACAGTATGGCAGGTCATATGTTATTTTATAGAAAGACCAGCTGACTGAAGGACAGTATGGCAGGTCATATGTTATTTTATAGAAGTAGAAAGACCAGCTGACTGAAGGACAGTATGGCAGGTCATATGTTATTTTATAGAAAGACCAGCTGACTGAAGGACAGTATGGCAGCTCATATGTTATTTTATAGAAAGACCAGCTGACTGAAGGACAGTATGGCAGGTCATGTTATTTTATAGAAAGACCAGCTGACTGAAGGACAGTATGGCAGGTCATATGTTATTTTATAGAAGTAGAAAGACCAGCTGACTGAAGGACAGTATGGCAGGTCATATGTTATTTTATAGAAAGACCAGCTGACTGAAGGACAGTATGGCAGGTCATATGTTATTTTATAGAAAGACCAGCTGACTGAAGGACAGTATGGCAGATCATATGTTATTTTATAGAAAGACCAGCTGACTGAAGGACAGTATAGCAGGTCATATGTTATTTTATAGAAAGACCAGCTGACTGAAGGACAGTATGGCAGGTCATATGTTATTTTATAGAAAGACCAGCTGACTGAAGGACAGTATGGCAGGTCATATGTTATTTTATAGAAAGACCAGCTGACTGAAGGACAGTATGGCAGATCATATGTTATTTTATAGAAAGACCAGCTGACTGAAGGACAGTATGGCAGATCATATTATTTTATAGAAAGACCAGCTGACTGAAGGACAGTATAGCAGGTCATATGTTATTTTATAGAAGTAGAAAGACCAGCTGACTGAAGGACAGTATGGTAGCTCATATGTTATTTTATAGAAGTAGAAAGACCAGCTGACTGAAGGACAGTATGGCAGGTCATATGTTATTTTATAGAAAGACCAGCTGACTGAAGGACAGTATGACAGCTCATATGTTATTTTATAGGAGTAGAAAGACCAGCTGACTGAAGGACAGTATGGCAGCTCATATGTTATTTTATAGAAAGACCAGCTGACTGAAGGACAGTATGGCAGGTCATATGTTATTTTATAGAAAGACCAGCTGACTGAAGGACAGTATGGCAGGTCATGTTATTTTATAGAAGTAGAAAGACCAGCTGACTGAAGGACAGTATGGCAGCTCATATGTTATTTTATAGAAGTAGAAAGACCAGCTGACTGAAGGACAGTATGGCAGCTCATATGTTATTTTATAGAAGTAGAAAGACCAGCTGACTGAAGGACAGTATGGCAGCTCATATGTTATTTTATAGGAGTAGAAAGACCAGCTGACTGAAGGACAGTATGGCAGCTCATATGTTATTTTATAGGAGTAGAAAGACCAGCTGACTGAAGGACAGTATGGCAGCTCATATGTTATTTTATAGAAAGACCAGCTGACTGAAGGACAGTATGGCAGCTCATATGTTATTTTATAGAAGTAGAAAGACCAGCTGACTGAAGGACAGTATGGCAGGTCATATGTTATTTTATAGAAAGACCAGCTGACTGAAGGACAGTATGGCAGATCATATGTTATTTTATAGAAAGACCAGCTGACTGAAGGACAGTATGACAGCTCATATGTTATTTTATAGAAAGACCAGCTGACTGAAGGACAGTATGGCAGGTCATATGTTATTTTATAGAAAGACCAGCTGACTGAAGGACAGTATGGCAGGTCATATGTTATTTTACAGTGACTGAAGGACAGTATGGCAGGTCATATGTTATTTTATAGAAAGACCAGCTGACTGAAGGACAGTATGGCAGATCATATGTTATTTTATAGAAAGACCAGCTGACTGAAGGACAGTATAGCAGGTCATATGTTATTTTATAGAAAGACCAGCTGACTGAAGGACAGTATGGCAGGTCATATGTTATTTTATACACACAGTCACAACACCACACACAGTCACAACAACACACACAGTCCCAACAACAGCTCTACCTACAGAGTTGTCTATGAGAACATAAACACACACAGACGTACCTCTTTCTCTGTGTCTTCGTACTCCTTGACTCTCTCCACGGCCACAATGTTGGTTTCTAGATCTGAAGACATCCTCACTAGCCAGGTCAGAGAGGCCGTCAGCTACAGGACAGAGAGACGGAGAGGCAGAGACAGAGAGAGACAGAAAGACCGAGACAGAGAGAAGGACAGGCAGAGACAGAGAGAGACAGAAAGACAGAGACAGAGAGAGACAGAAAGACAGAGACAGAGAGAGACAGAAAGACAGAGACAGAGAGAGACAGAAAGACAGAGGCAGAGAGAAGGAGAGACAGAGACAGAGAGAGACAGAAAGACAGAGAGAGATAAGGAGAGAGAGAGAAGGAGAGGCAGAGACAGAGAGAAGGAGAGGCAGAGACAGAGAGAAGGAGAGACAGAGACAGAGAGAAGGAGAGGCAGAGACAGAGAGAGACAGAAAGACAGAGGCAAGGAGAAGTAGAGGCAGAAACATAGAGATAAGGAGAGACAGAGAGAAGGAGAGGCAGAGACAGAGAGAAGGAGAGACAGAGACAGAGAGAGACAGAAAGACAGAGAGAGATAAGGAGAGAGAGAGAAGGAGAGGCAGAGACAGAGAGAAGGAGAGACAGAGACAGAGAGAAGGAGAGGCAGAGACAGAGAGAGACAGAAAGACAGAGGCAAGGAGAAGGAGAGGCAGAGACAGAGAGAGACAGAAAGACAGAGATAAGGAGAGAGAGAGAAGGAGAGGCGGAGAGAGAGAGAAGGAGAGGCAGAGACAGAGAAAAGGAGAGACAGAGACAGAGAGAAGGAGAGACAGAGACAGAGAAAAGGAGAGACAGAGACAGAGAGAAGGAGAGACAGAGACAGAGAGAAGGAGAGGCAGAGACAGAGACAGAGAGACAGAAAGACAGGGGCAGAGAGGAGAGGCAGAGACAGAGAGGAGAGACAGAGACAGAGAGGAGAGGCAGAGACAGAGAGAAGGAGAGACAGAGGCAGAGAGAAGGAGAGGCAGAGACAGAGAGAGACAGAGACAGAGAGAAGGAGAGACAGAGACAGAGAGAGACAGAGAGAAGGAGAGACAGAGACAGAGAGAAGGAGAGGCAGAGACAGAGAGAGACAGAGAGAAGGAGAGACAGAGGCAGAGAGAAGGAGAGGCAGAGACAGAGAGAGACAGAGACAGAGAGAAGGAGAGACAGAGACAGAGAGACAGAGAGAAGGAGAGACAGAGACAGAGAGAAGGAGAGACAGAGACAGAGAGGAGAGGCAGAGACAGAGAGAAGGAGAGGCAGAGATAGAGAGAGACAGAGACAGAGAGAAGGAGAGACAGAGACAGAGAGAGACAGAGAGAAGGAGAGACAGAGGCAGAGAGAAGGAGAGGCAGAGACAGAGAGAGACAGAGAGAAGGAGAGACAGAGACAGAGAGAAGGAGAGACAGAGACAGAGAGGAGAGGCAGAGACAGAGAGAAGGAGAGACAGAGACAGAGAGAGACAGAGAGAAGGAGAGACAGAGGCAGAGAGAAGGAGAGGCAGAGACAGAGAGAGACAGAGACAGAGAGGAGAGACAGAGACAGAGAGACAGAGAGAAGGAGAGACAGAGACAGAGAGAAGGAGAGGCAGAGACAGAGAGAAGGAGAGGCAGAGACAGAGAGAAGGAGAGGCAGAGACAGAGAGAAGGAGAGGCAGAGACAGAGAGAGACAGAGACAGAGAGAGACAGAGACAGAGAGAAGGAGAGACAGAGACAGAGAGAAGGAGAGACAGAGAGAAGGAGAGACAGAGACAGAGAGAGACAGAGAGAAGGAGAGACAGAGACAGAGAGAAGGAGAGGCAGAGACAGAGAGAAGGAGAGGCAGAGACAGAGAGAGACAGAGAGAGAGGAGAGGCAGAGACAGAGACAGAGAGAAGGAGAGACAGAGACAGAGACAAGGAGAGACAGAGACAGAGAGAAGGAGAGACAGAGACAGAGACAAGGAGAGACAGAGACAGAGACAAGGAGAGACAGAGACAGAGAGAGACAGAGAGAGAGAGGAGAGACAGAGACAGAGAGAAGGAGAGGCAGAGACAGAGAGGAGAGGCAGAGACAGAGAGGAGAGACAGAGGCAGAGAGAAGGAGAGGCAGAGACAGAGAGAAGGAGAGGCAGAGACAGAGAGAGACAGAAAGACAGAGACAGAGAGAAGGAGAGGCAGAGACAGAGAGAAAGACAGAGACAGAGAGAGACAGAGAGAAGAAGAGAGGCAGAGAGAGACAGAGAGAAGGAGAGACAGAGACAGAGAGAAGGAGAGGCAGAGACAGAGAGAAGGAGAGGCAGAGACAGAGAGAGACAGAAAGACAGAGACAGAGAGAAGGAGAGGCAGAGACAGAGAGAAAGACAGAGACAGAGAGAGACAGAGAGAAGGAGAGGCAGAGACAGAGAGAAAGACAGAGACAGAGAGAAGGAGAGGCAGAGACAGAGAGAAAGACAGAGACAGAGAGAAGAGAGAGAGGCAGAGACAGAGACAGAGAGAAAGACAGAGACAGAGAGAAGGAGAGGCAGAGACAGAGAGAAAGACAGAGACAGAGAGAAGGAGAGGCAGAGAGAGACAGAGAGAAGGAGAGACAGAGACAGAGACAGAGAGACAGAAAGACAGAGACAGAGAGAAGGAGAGGCAGAGACAGAGAGAGACAGAAAGACAGAGACAGAGAGAGACAGAGAGAAGGAGAGGCAGAGACAGAGAGAAAGACAGAGACAGAGAGAAGGAGAGGCAGAGAGAGACAGAGAGAAGGAGAGACAGAGACAGAGAGAGACAGAAAGACAGAGACAGAGAGAAGGAGAGGCAGAGACAGAGAGAGACAGAAAGACAGAGACAGAGAGAGACAGAGAGAAGGAGAGGCAGAGACAGAGAGAAAGACAGAGACAGAGAGAAGGAGAGGCAGAGAGAGACAGAGAGAAGGAGAGACAGAGACAGAGAGAGACAGAGAGAAGGAGAGGCAGAGAGAGACAGAGAGAAGGAGAGACAGAGACAGAGAGAGACAGAGAGAAGGAGAGGCAGAGACAGAGAGAAAGACAGAGACAGAGAGAAGGAGAGGCAGAGAGAGACAGAGAGAAGGAGAGGCAGAGAGAGACAGAGAGAAGGAGAGGCAGAGACAGAGAGAAGGAGAGGCAGAGACAGAGAGAGGCAGAGACAGAGAGAGGCAGAGACAGAGAGAAGGAGAAGCAGAGACAGAGAGAGGCAGAGTGGTTTGAGTCAAAGTATTAAAAGCCATCTATGATGTCATCTAGGAACAGCTGAGACTCACACATGTAACATGTTCTGCTCTATGACGCTCATAAACTACACAGCACTCATTACAACGTAAGGGGTTAATCTAGAAGACCATAGTAAATCCCAGGTCATAGTGTCTATAATACTGTAAGGGGTTAATCTACATAGAAGACCATAGTAAATCCCAGGTCATAGTGTCTATAATACTGTAAGGGGTTAATCTACATAGTAGACCATAGTAAATCCCAGGTCATAGTGTCTATAATACTGTAAGGGGTTAATCTACATAATAGACCATAGTAAATCCCAGGTCATAGTGTCTATAATACTGTAAGGGGTTAATCTACATAGAAGACCATAGTAAATCCCAGGTCATAGTGTCTATAATACTGTAAGGGGTTAATCTACATAGAAGACCATAGTAAATCCCAGGTCATAGTGTCTATAATACTGTAAGGGGTTAATCTAGAAGACCATAGTAAATACTAACATGGGCTCTCAGGACTGACAGGGTTCAACAACCTGGGCTCTCAGGACTGACAGGGTTCAACAACCTGGGCTCTCAGGACTGACAGGGTTCAACAACCTGGGCTCTCAGGACTGACAGGGTTCAACAACCTGGGCTCTCAGGACTGACAGGGTTCAACAACCTGGGCTCTCAGGACTGACAGGGTTCAACAACCTGGGCTCTCAGGACTGACAGGGTTAAACAACCTGGGCTCTCAGGACTGACAGGGTTAAACAACCTGGGCTCTCAGGACTGACAGGGTTCAACAACCTGGGCTCTCAGGACTGACAGGGTTCAACAACCTGGGCTCTCAGGACTGACAGGGCTCCCAGAAAAACAAGGTTCATCTTTAACTTGTGCCTGTTTTTTTTTGGGGGGGGGGGACCGGCTGTGAAACTAAACCGTTTTTTTTTTATGAACCACACACACACACACACACACACACACACACACACACACACACACACACACACACACACACACACACACACACACACACACACACACACACACACACACACACACACACACACACACACACACACACACACACACACACACACACACACACACGTTACTGACCTGTAGTGCGTATGAGATGGACAGGCCCATGATCCCAGGGCTGAGGCTCTCTCTGGCCATCACAGCAAACAGAGCAGCAAACATTACGATACAGTTCCCTACAAACTCCAGACGCACCGCCAGCCACCTACAACACACAGAGATATTAGAGACATTATGGTACGGTTCCCTACAAACTCCAGACGCACCGCCAGCCACCTACAACACACAGAGATATTAGAGACATTACGGTACGGTTCCCTACAAACTCCAGACGCAGGTTAATGTTAATAGTACCTGCTATAAATGTTGACCAGGTCTCATTAGTTTGGATTTTGTTTTAAAAATATTTTATATCTCAACATGACTTATTGATTCAACCAATAAAGGTGTGTGTGTGTGTGTGACCACGCTCCTCACCGGTTGGCTACGATGCTGGGGTAGTATGCTTTCTGGTTGTGGTCAACTCGACCGTCACTCTCCCTGATGAAGCGTTCCTGCTCCCCAAAGGCTCGGATGACGCTGGCGCCTAGCAACGTCTCGTTGAAGTGTGTGTAGACCGGGGAGCGACTGACGGACTCCAGACGCTTCAACTGACGAGACGACGCCACGTAGAAACGCTGTGGGGAGGAATGACACGGAGGGATGAGGTGGAGGGATGACACGGAGGGATGACACGGAGGGATGAGGTGGAGGGATGACACGGAGGGATGACACGGAGGGATGACACGGAGGGATGACACGGAGGGATGTGATGGAGGGATGACACGGAGGGATGACACAGAGGGATGTGATGGAGGGATGACACGGAGGGATGACACAGAGGGATGTGATGGAGGGGATGACACGGAGGGATGACACAGAGGGATGTGATGGAGGGGATGACACGGAGGGATGACACAGAGGGATGTGATGGAGGGGATGACACGGAGGGATGACACAGAGGGATGTGATGGAGGGGATGACACGGAGGGATGACACAGAGGGATGACACAGAGGGATGACACGGAGGGATGACACGGAGGGATGACACGGAGGGATGACACGGAGGGATGACACGGAGGGATGACACGGAGGGATGACACGGAGGGATGACACGGAGGGATGACATGGAGGGATGACATGAAGGGATGACATGGAGGGATGACATGGAGGGATGACATGGAGGGATGACATGGAGGGATGACATGGAGGGATGACACGGAGGGATGACACGGAGGGATGACACGGAGGGATGACACGGAGGGATGACACGAAGGGATGACACGGAGGGATGACACGAGGATGACACGGAGGGATGACACGGAGGGATGACACGGAGGGATGACACGGAGGGATGACACGGAGGGATGACACGGAGGGATGACACGGAGGGATGACACGGAGGGATGACACGGAGGGATGACACGGAGGGATGAGATGGAGGGAGATAAAATAACAGTGAGTAGGGAGAGAGGGATCTCTCTCTCACCTTCCCCCTCTCTCTCTCACCCTTTTTCTCTCACCCCCCCTTACCCTCCCTCTCTAACACCCCCTCTCTCACCCTCCCTCTCCAACACCCCCTCTCTCTCTCTAACACCCCTCTCTCTCTCTAACACCCCCTCTCTCTCTCTAACACCCCTCTCTCTCTCTCTAACACCCCCTCTCTCTCTCTAACACCCCCTCTCTCTCTCTAACACCCCGCCTCTCTCTCAGTCTCTCTGCCCCCTCTCTCTCAGTCTCTCTGCCCCCCTCTCTCTCTCTCTAACACCCCTCTCTCTCTCTAACTCCCCTGCCCCCCCCCTCTCTCTCTCTAACACCCCTCTCTCTCTAACTCCCTGCCCCCCCTCTCTGTCTCTCTGCCCCCCCCTCTCTCTCTCTCTAACACCCCCTCTCTCTCTCTAACTCCCCTGCCCCCCCTCTCAGTCTCTGCCCCCTCTCTCTCTAACACCCCTCTCTCTCTCTAACTCCCCTGCCTCCCCCTCTCTCAGTTTCTCTGCCCCCCTCTCTCTACACCCTCTCTCTAACACCCCCCTCTCTCTCTCTAACACCCCCTCTCTCTAACTCCCCTGCCCCCCTCTCTCAGTCTGCTCTGCCCCCCTCTCTCTCTCTAACTCCCCTGCCCCCCCCCTCTCTCAGTCTCTCTGCCCCCCCTCTCTCTCTAACTCCCCTGCCCCCCTCTCTCTCTCTCTAACTCCCTGCCCGCCCCCTCTCTCTAACACCCCCTCTCTCTCTATCTCTCTAACCCCCCCCCCTCATCGACCCACCTGGACAAAGAAGTAGAGTATCCCCAGAGGAGGTATGATAATAGCCAGTCTCTCTGCCCCCCTCTCTAACCCCCCTCATCGACCCACCTGGACAAAGAAGTAGAGTATCCCCAGAGGAGGTATGATAATAGCCAGTCTCTCTGCCCCCACCCCTCTCTCTCTCTAACACCCCTCTCTCTATCTCTCTAACCCCCCCTCAACAACCCACCTGGACAAAGAAGTAGAGTATCCCCAGAGGAGGTATGATAATAGCCAGTCTCTCTAACCCCCCCCCCCCTCATCGACCCACCTGGACAAAGAAGTAGAGTATCCCCAGAGGAGGTATGATAATAGCCAGTCTCTCTGCCCCCCTCTCTCTATCTCTCTAACCCCCCCTCTCTCAGTCTCTCTGCCCCCCTCAGCGACCCACCTGGACAAAGAAGTAGAGTATCCCCAGAGGAGGTATGATAATAGCCACTAGTGGAGTAGCGATCAGTATGACCACACAGGATCCTACTACGTTGAACATGGAGCCCATGAACATCTTAATGATACTGGGGAGAGAGGAGAGATAAGGCAGCATTACATGGTACCAACAGCAGGCGACAGGGAAATATTTACTTCTATAAGGCAGCATTACATGGTACCAACAGCAGGCGACAGGGAAATATTTACTTCTATAAGGCAGCATTACATGGTACCAACAGCAGGCGACAGGGAAATATTTACTTCTATAAGGCAGCATTACATGGTACCAACAGCAGGCGACAGGGAAATATTTACTTCTATAAGGCAGCATTACATGGTACCAACAGCAGGCGACAGGGAAATATTTACTTCTATAAGGCGGCATTACATGGTACCAACAGCAGGCGACAGGGAAATATTTACTTCTATAAGGCAGCATTACATGGTACCAACAGCAGGCGACAGGGAAATATTTACTTCTATAAGGCGGCATTACATGGTACCAACAGCAGGCGACAGGGAAATATTTACTTCTATAAGGCAGCATTACATGGTACCAACAGCAGGCGACAGGGAAATATTTACTTCTATAAGGCAGCATTACATGGTACCAACAGCAGGCGACAGGGAAATATTTACTTCTATAAGGCAGCATTACATGGTACCAACAGCAGGCGACAGGGAAATATTTACTTCTATAAGGCAGCATTACATGGTACCAACAGCAGGCGACAGGGAAATATTTACTTCTATAAGGCGGCATTACATGGTACCAACAGCAGGCGACAGGGAAATTTCAGAGAATTTCATATTTTCATAAAAACACAATACACAAAAATGTTATAGACATAATAAAATCGACAACTTTAAAAAAAATAAGAAGAAGAATTTAAGGATTTTCTGTACAAATATATATCTAAATATTTTCTGTAAAAACCTTGGGATGATAGAGTCAATGGTGTCTGTCTCCTTGGAGAAACGGTTCACCAGGTTACCGCTGGGGGTGCGCTCGAAGAAGGACATGGGGGAGCGCAGTACGTTGTACAGCATGGACTGGTGGAGGTAGCGTGATGCTAATATACCACCGATAGAGACAGAGATGGAGTAGCAGAACACAGCTATGCCTGAGAGAGAGAGATGATGGGGTATGGGGAGAGAGGGGGGGAGGAGAGGGGTATGGGGAGAGAGAGGGGAGAAGAGGGGGTATGGTGAGAGAGAGGGGGGAGAGGGGGGTATGGTGAGAGAGAGGGGGAGGGGGGTATGGGGAGAGAGAGGGGGAGGAGAGGGGTATGGGGAGAGAGAGGGGGAGGAGAGAGAGGGAGGGGAGGAGAGGGGTATGGGGAGAGAGAGGGGGAGGGGGGTATGGGGAGAGAGAGGGGAGGAGAGGGGTATGGGGAGAGAGAGGGGGAGGAGAGGGGTATGGGGAGAGAGAGGGGGAGGAGAGGGGGGTATGGTGAGAGAGAGGGGGGTATGGGGAGAGAGAGGGGGAAGGGATATGAGAGGGGAGAGTGAGGGGGGGAGGAGAGGGGGGTATGGTGAGAGAGAGGGGGAGGAGAGGGGGGTATGGTGAGAGAGAGGGGGAGGAGAGGGGGGTATGGTGAGAGAGAGGGGGGAAGGGGGTATGAGGGGAGAGAGAGGGGGGTATGGGGAGAGAGAGGGGGAAGGGGGTATGAGGGGAGAGAGAGGGGGAGTAGAGGGGAGAGAAAGGGGGGGGGGTATGAGGGGAGAGAGAGGGGGAAGGGGGTATGAGGGGAGAGAGAGAGGGGGAGAGGGGGGTATGGGGAGAGAGGGGGAAGGGGGTATGAGGGGAGAGAGAGAGGGGAGAGGGGGGTATGGTGAGAGAGAGGGGGGAAGAGGGGGGTATGGTGAGAGGAGGGGGTATGGTGAGAGAGAGGGGGGAGAGGGGGTATGGTGAGAGAGAGGGGGGGAGGGGGTATGAGGGGAGAGAGAGGGGGGAAGGGGGTATGAGGGGAGAGAGAGAGGGGGGGAGAGGGGGTATGGTGAGAGAGAGGGGGAGAGGGGGGGTATGGTGAGAGAGAGGGGGGGAAGGGGGTATGAGGGGAGAGAGAGGGGGAAGGGGGTATGAGGGGAGAGAGAGAGGGGGGAGAGGGGGGTATGGTGAGAGAGAGGGGGGAAGGGGGTATGAGGGGAGAGAGAGAGGGGGAGAGGGGGGTATGGTGAGAGAGAGGGGGGAGAGGGGGGAGGGGGGGTATGGTGAGAGAGAGGGGGGAAGGGGGTATGAGGGGAGAGAGAGGGGGAAGGGGGTATGAGGGGAGAGAGAGGGGGGTATGGTGAGAGAGAGGGGAGAGAGAGGGGGGTATGGTGAGAGAGAGGGGGGAAGGGGGTATGAGGGGGAGAGAGAGGGGGTATGGTGAGAGAGAGGGGGAAGGGGGGTATGAGGGGAGAGAGAGGGGGGGGTATGGTGAGAGAGAGGGGGGTATGGTGAGAGAGAAAGGGAATGGGGTATGAGGGGAGAGGGGGCGGGGGGTATGGTGAGAGAGAGGGGAAGGGGGTATGAGGAGAAGAGGAAAGAGCGAGGGGTGGAGAGCGAGGGGAGGGGGTATGGGGGGAGTAGGAGACAGAGAGGGGGAGGAGAGTGGGAAGGGGGTATGGGGTGAGGAGAGGGGGTATGGTGAGAGAGAGGGGAAGGGGGTATGGGGAGAAGGGGAAAGAGCGAGGGAGAGGAGAGCGAGGGTATGGGGAGTAGGGGAGAGAGGGGGGAGAAGAGAGTGGGGAAGGGGGTTTGGGGAGAAGGAGAAAAAGAGAGGGGAAGGAGAGCGAGGGGAGGGGAGAATTGGGAGAAGAGAGAGGAGAGAGGAAGGGAGAGAGTTGAACATAAAGACTTGTAGACAGACCAGGATACCACCCACAGACAGAGACTAACACACACCACCGTCCTTACCCTGTGAGGCCCCCAGAGCTCCGTACACCCCCAGTCTCATCTCTCTGCTGGGCTGGGTTCCGTTGACGACTGGGTCGTCAGTCCACAGACTGAGCCAGTAGTTAGAGAAGAGAGAGGCGAAGTGGTGACTGAAGAACAGGAAGATACTGACGCAGGACAACACCACCCCTATAGCCTTCATATACTCCCAGAATACTGACAACTTCACCTAGAGGGGGGGGGGGGTGGAGAGAGAGAGGGAGAGAGAGATGAGGGGGAGAGAGAGAGAGAGGGGAGAGAGGAGGGGAGAGAGAGAGAGGGAGGGGGGGAGAGAGAGGAGGGGGAGAGAGAGAGAGGAGGGGGAGAGAGAGAGGGAGGGGGAGGGGAGAGAGAGAGAGGGAGGGGGAGAGAGGAGGGGGAGAGAGAGGGAGAGAGAGAGAGAGAGAGGAGGGGGAGAGAGAGAGAGAGAGGGGGAGAGAGAGAGGAGGGGGGAGAGAGAGGAGAGAGAGAGAGAGGAGGGGGAGAGAGAGAGGAGGGGGAGAGAGAGAGAGGAGGGGGAGAGAGAGAGGAGGGGAGAGAGAGAGAGAGGAGGGGAGAGAGAGGGGAGAGAGAGGAGAGAGAGAGAGGGGGAGAGAGAGAGGAGGGGAGAGAGAGAGGAGGGGGAGAGAGAGAGGGAGAGAGAGAGGGAGAGAGAGAGGGAGAGAGAAAAGGTAGAGAGGGAGGGGGAGAGAGGGAGGGGGATAGAGAGAGAGGAGGGGAGAGAGAGAGAGAGAGCGAGAGAGAGAGGGAGAAAAGGAAGAGAGGGAGAGGGAGAGAGAGGAGGGGGAGAGAGAGGGAGGGGGATAGAGAGGGAGGGGGAGAGAGAGGGAGGGGAGAGAGAGGGAGGGGGAGAGAGGGGGGGGATAGAGAGGGAGGGGATAGAGAGGGGAGGGGGATAGAGAGGGAGGGGGATAGAGAGGGAGGGGGATAGAGAGGGAGGGGGAGAGAGAGGGAGGGGGAGAGAGAGGGAGGGGATAGAGAGGGAGGGGGAGAGAGAGGGAGGGGGAGAGAGAGGGAGGGGGAGAGAGAGGGAGGGGGAGAGAGAGGGAGGAGGGGAGAGAGAGGAGAGAGACCAAAAGAGAAGAGAGAGATTCAATGTAAGAGATGGACAGTTGCTCTGAGGCTCTGGTATACTACATTGACTGTTAATAGGGAGTCACTTAAGATCTCACACTCAGTCTCTTACCCGCCCGGTGTTGGCCTTGTCAGCCTCTGTGATTCTCCCCACCTCAGCGTTCTTGGCCTTCTTCCCCAGGACCTCTCCTTCTGTCCTCACAGCTGATGTACTGGTATGGTTCTGACTGGAGAAACAGAGAGAGAGAGAGAGAGAGAGAGAGAGAGAGAGACAGAGAGACAGAGAGACAGAGAGAGAGAGAGAGAGAGAGAGAGAGACAGAGAGAGAGAGAGAGAGAGAGAGAGAGAGAGAGAGAGACAGAGAGAGAGACAGAGAGAGAGACAGAGAGAGAGACAGAGAGAGAGACAGAGAGAGAGACAGAGAGAGAGACAGAGAGAGAGACAGAGAGAGAGACAGAGAGAGACAGAGAGAGAGAGAGAGAGAGAGAGAGACAGAGAGAGAGAGAGAGAGAGAGAGAGAGAGAGGGTTGTACTGGTATGGTTCTGACTGGAGAAACAGAGAGACAGAGAGACAGAGAGAGAGACAGAGAGGGTTGTACTGGTATGGTCCTGACTGGAGACAGAGAGACAGAGAGAGTGTGCCAGAGATTTGAGATGTTTGTAGAGTTTAGCGTGAGCTGTAAAGCCAGGATTTCAGCAGAGTGGGAGTGTTCACTCACCCAATCACAGCAGCAGGAAGTCCATTCTCCAGTCCTCTCTTTGGTGCAGAGTCTAGACATCCCAGAGAAGAGACAGACACCTGGTCAGACCTTTCACTAACTATAGGGAGTACATCACACACTCTAGACTCAAAACACACACACACAGCTAGAATAACCCATTAGCACCACACAAAGCAGGGTCAGAACAGCTCCAGGGAAACACCTGCCCCTTAGCAGTGGTTTCAGGTCAGATCCCCACGCCCCAATCCTAACCTTAACTACTAGGATAGCTCCAGGGAAACACCTGCCCCTTAGCAGTGGTCTCAGGTCAGATCCCCACGCCCCAATCCTAACCTTAACTACTAGGATAGCTCCAGGGAAACACCTGCCCCTTAGCAGTGGTCTCAGGTCAGATCCCCACGCCCCAATCCTAACCTTAACTACTAGGATAGCTCCAGGGAAACACCTGCCCCTTAGCAGTGGTCTCAGGTCAGATCCCCACGCCCCAATCCTAACCTTAACTACTAGGATAGCTCCAGGGAAACACCTGCCCCTTAGCAGTGGTCTCAGGTCAGATCCCCACGCCCCAGTCCTAACCTTAACTACTAGGATAGCTCCAGGGAAACACCTGCCCCTTAGCAGTGGTCTCGGGTCAGATCCCCACGCCCCAATCCTAACCTTAACTACCAGGATAGAAACTAAGGAGCAGGGTTGAGCAGTATCCGGATGGGAAAAGGGAGAGGAGATACCTAGTCCGTTGTACAACTGAATGCATTCAACTGAAATGTGTCTTCCGGGGGTTTAACCCAACCTCCCCTGAATGTCATACTGCTTCTGTACCATACTGAGGTGTACGGTATTACCGGACATGCACACACGGGGGCGCTGTTTCCCCCCAAAAACGCACAAAACAATTTAGGCACCAGGGATCTTAATCCAGGAAGGGGGGGTTGAATATCTCAGCTGTAACCAAGACGCTTCATCCTGACATGCAGCTACTTATTAAATTAGCAAACCAAACGCGGAGCTGGAGTCCTGAACTGGACAGAACTTATTTCTTTAGATGTCCTGTAGTTCAACTGAACGTTAAGAGTTGTATAAACAGTGGAGTGGCTCGTAGCGAGGAAGTCCTACCGTCTGTATGTCTGAAACACTTCTTTATACAGCATAAGGATGTTTCCCAAATGCACCCTATTCCCTAAATTGTGCACTACGTTTGATTGGGGATATGGGGCCCCGGTTCAAAAGGGGTGCACTATATATAGGGAATAGGTAAGTCGTGCACTATACAGGGCTCTGGTCTAAAGCAGTGCACTTTACAGGGAATAGGGTGCCCTTCGGGAAGTACACTGAACCTGACCCCAGAGCTGTGCTTAATACAGCATAAGCAACCAGGGTATCCATCCAGCATCACTGATATGTTGTAATGATACCGACCAGGTTATCCATCCAGCATCACTGATATGTTGTAATGATACCGACCAGGTTATCCATCCAGCATCACTGATATGTTGTAATGATACCGACCAGGTTATCCATCCAGCATCACTGATATGTTGTAATGATACCGACCAGGTTATCCATCCAGCATCACTGATATGTTGTAATGATACCAACCAGGGTATCCATCCAGCATTAGTGGTTAGTGGTATTAGTGGTTCTGTGTAGCTCAGTTGGTAGAGCATGGCGCTTGTAACGCCAGGGTAGTGGGTTCGATCCCCGGGACCACCCATACGTAGAATGTATGCACACATGACTGTAAGTCGCTTTGGATAAAAGCGTCTGCTAAATGGCATATATTATTATATTATTATTATTATCACTGATACCATGTTGTAATGGTACCAACCATGGTATACATCCAGCATCACTGATATCATGTTATAATGATACCAACCAGGGTATGCATCCAGCATCACCGATATCACGTTGTAATGATACCAGTGAGATAAACTCTCCGTGTTGTCACAACTAAATGGTTTTAAACATCACCCCATGCTCATGTCAAAAAGTGATTCTGTGTCTTCAAACCCTTGACAAGATGCTGTATAACTCAACTGGTTTCATGCATTGTAAAACCCATTCAAATTGATCAGAACATTACCACCCAAACTGTGAAATTGTGTCAACGCCAGAATCTCATGCAGTTCCTTCCCCATCACACTCAGACCCCAGGATCCAGCCCCACCCAACTCTGACACCTCACAGCCTCAGACATCATCACTCAATCAGCCCTCCTCCCAGCCATCATCTCTCAATCAGCCCTCCTCCCAGCCATCCAGCCCATTGCCCACCCATCATCACTCAATCAGCCTCCTCCCAGCCATCATCACTCAATCAGCCCTCCTCCCAGCCATCATCACCAATCAGCCCTCCTCCAGCCATCATCACTCAATCAGCCCTCCTCCCAGCCATCATCTCTCAATCAGCCCTCCTCCCAGCCATCCAGCCCATTGCCCACCCATCATCACTCAATCAGCCCTCCTCCCAGCCATCATCACTCAATCAGCCCTCCTCTCAGCCATCATCACTCAATCAGCCCTCCTCCCAGCCATCATCTCTCAATCAGCCCTCCTCCCAGCCATCCAGCCCATTGCCCACCCATCATCACTCAATCAGCCCTCCTCCCAGCCATCATCACTCAATCAGCCCTCCTCCCAGCCATCATCACTCAATCAGCCCTCCTCCCAGCCATCATCTCTCAATCAGCCCTCCTCCCAGCCATCCAGCCCATTGCCCACCCATCATCACTCAATCAGCCCTCCTCCCACCCATCATCACTCAATCAGCCCTCCTCCCAGCCATCATCAATCAATCAGCCCTCCTCCCAGCCATCATCTCTCAATCAGCCCTCCTCCCAGCCATCATCTCTCAATCAGCCCTCCTCCCAGCCATCCAGCCCATTGCCCACCCATCATCACTCAATCAGCCCTCCTCCCAGCCATCATCACTCAATCAGCCCTCCTCCCAGCCATCATCTCTCAATCAGCCCTCCTCCCAGCCATCATCTCTCAATCAGCCCTCCTCCCAGCCATCATCACTCAATCAGCCCTCCTCCCAGCCATCATCTCTCAATCAGCCCTCCTCCCACACATCATCAATCAATCAACCCTCCTCCCAGCCATCATCAATCAATCAGCCCTCCTCCCAGCCATCCAGCCCAGAACCCACCCATCACAGTGTCAGGTTGTAGAGTTGAAAACAACATGGGCTTGGACCAGGAGGACCTGTGTTTTCTCTGAGTGCTGCTGTAGAGCGTCTGCTAAATGACTTAAATGTAGTGTAGTGTAGTGTAGTGTAGTGTAGTGTAGTGTAGTGTAGTGTAGTGTAATGTAATGTAATGTAGTGTAATGTAATGTAGTGTAATGTAATGTAGCTGACATGCAAACACATGCATGAGCCAGGCTGTCTGTGTGTCCATACTGCAGGGCCATCTTTACACAGTCTTTACATGGCCTACCACCCTTGTCTCATAGCCTCAGATCAGAGTGACCTCATACCCTCAGATCAGTGACCTCATACCAGTGACCTTGTGACCTCATACCCGCATACCAGTGACCTCATACCCTCAGATCAGAGTGAACTCATACCCTCATATCAGAGTGACCTCATAACCTCATATCAGAGTGACCTCATAACCTCATATCAGAGTGACCTCATACCCTCAGATCAGTGACCTCATACCAGTGACCTCGTGACCTCATACCCTCAGATCAGAGTGACCTCATACCCTCAGATCAGTGACCTCATACCCTCAGATCAGAGTGACCTCATACCCTCAGATCAGTGTGACCTCATACCCTCAGATCACAGTGAACTCATACCCTCAGATCAGTGTCCTCATACCAGTGACCTCATGACCTCATACCCTCAGATCAGAGTGACCTCATACCCTCAGATCAGAGTGACCTCATACCCTCAGATCAGAGTGACCTCATACCCTCAGATCAGAGTGACCTCATACCCTCAGATCAGAGTGACCTCATACCCTCAGATCAGAGTGACCTCATACCCTCAGATCAGAGTGACCTCATACCCTCAGATCAGAGTGACCTCATACCCTCAGATCAGAGTGACCTCATACCCTCAGATCAGAGTGACCTCATACCCTCAGATCAGAGTGACCTCATACCCTCAGATCAGAGTGACCTCATACCCTCAGATCAGAGTGACCTCATACCCTCAGATCAGAGTGACCTCATACCCTCAGATAAGAGTGACAATCTGAAATCAGAGATACTGATGTGAAAAATAATTCCTGGAATTCCAGCCAACTAAACCAATCATTTTTTTTATTTTTTATCTCCACACCAGTCCTGTAGCCTGACCCCATCCTGACCCCTGTGCTCTCCTAACAGATCAGGAGGGTGGAACAAAGCTACCAGTCCAGATCAGTAGTGTTTGTTAAGGGAAATAGGGAGGAGACAAGGAGAGGTAGCCTGTATTAGGATAGAGACCCTGACTAAACCAAAGGCTGTGTCCCAGATGGCGATCTATTCCCTACATATAACTCATATGGCTCTGGTTCAAACAAGTACACTACATAGTGAATATGGTTCCATTTGGGACACAACCCAAGTCTCCTAGGGGGACAGACAACCAATCAAACCTTCAGTATCCTCCTCCTCCTCCCTCCCCTCTTCTGAATGGCGGACAGGACAAAAAAGGGGGATGAAAGAAAGAGAGAAAGAAGGAGAATGAAAGAGAGAATGAAAGAGAGAGCAAAGGAGAGCGAGAGAGAGAGAGAGAAGAGAGAGAGAGAGAGAGAGAGAGAGAGAGAGAGAGAGAGAGAGAGAGAGCAAAGGAGAGAGAGAGAGAGAGAGAGCAAAGGAGAGAGAGAGAGAGAGAGAGAGAGGAGAGCGAGAGAGAGAGAGAGAGAGAGAGAGAGCAAAGGAGAGCGAGAGAGAGAGAGAGCAGAGAGAGAGAGAGAGAGAGAGAGAGCGCAAGAGAGAGAGCAAAGAGAGAGAGAGACAGAGAAGAGAGAGAGCAAAGGAGAGCGAGAGAGAGAGCGACGAGAGAGAGCAAGGAGAGAGAGACAGAGTGAAGGGAGAGAGAGAGAGGAGAGAAAGCGTAAGAAGGAGAGAAAAAGAGATGAGGGAGATGAGAAAGAGACAAACGTAAAATACGAAAACAATAGGAGAGAGTGAATAGTGAGAGAGAGATGAGAAGATAACATATGAGAGATCTTCCTGGTTTTTTGTTGGCGTAAAGAGAGGAACTCAGCGAAGGCCCCGTCACGTGAAGGAGGAGAGAAGAGATCAGATGAGGGAGATGAGAAAGAGACAAACACAAAAATACATTAAATAGAAAAAACAATAGTG
Organism: Oncorhynchus gorbuscha; assembly: GCF_021184085.1. Lineage (NCBI taxonomy): Eukaryota > Metazoa > Chordata > Actinopteri > Salmoniformes > Salmonidae > Oncorhynchus > Oncorhynchus gorbuscha. The sequence goes on from NW_025747147.1 coordinate 65,583, forward strand.
AAAGGCAGGGTTGGGAAGTAACTGATTAACATGTAATACTTTAACCACGCTTAACTGGCCTCCTCCTTCACTATACCTTTAACCAGTGTAACCAGATGTCTTTAACCAGGTCTCCTCCCCCTTCGCTTTAACCAGGTCTTCCCCTTCGCTGGTCTGATCCCTCCCTTCGAACGAACCATAACATAACCAGGTGTCTTTAACCAGGTCTCCCTCCCTTCTGAACCAGGCCTTCTCCCTTCGTTCTTAACCAGGCTCCCTTCGTCTTTAACCAGGCCTCTTCCTGCTCTTTGTTTTAACCAGGCCTCCTCCTTCGTAACCAGTCCTGAGGAACTCAGCCTCCTCCCCTTCGAACCAGGCCCCTCCCTTCGTCAACCAGGCCTTCTCCTGCCATCAGCTCCCCCTTCGTCTTTAACCAGGTAACCAGAACCAGCCCCTCTCAACCAGGCTGATCTCTCCCCTCCAACCATCAACCAGGATCAGATCTGCCTGGGCCTCCTCCTTCGGCAGGAAGCTCCTCCCCTTCGTCTTTAACCAGGCCTCCTCCTTCGTCTTTAACCAGGCCTCCCTCCTTCGTCTTTAACCAGGCCTCTCCTTCGTCTTTAACCAGGCCTCTCCCTTTCGTCTTTAACCAGGCCTTCCTCCCCTTCGTCTTTAACCAGGCCTCCTCCCTTTCGCGGTCTGTAACCAGGCCTCCTCCTTCGTCTGTAACCAGGCCTCTCCCCTTCGTCTGTAACCAGGCCTCTCCCCTTCGTCTGTGTCCAGGCCTCCTCCCTTCGTCTGTAACCAGGCTCCTCCCTTTCGCCTGTAACCAGGCCTCTCCTTCGTCTTTAACCAGGCCTCCTCCCCTTCTGTCTTAAACCAGGTTCTCCCCTTCGTTTTTAACCAGGCCTCCTCCTTCATCTTTAACCAGGTCTCCCTTTCATCTTTAACCAGGCCTTGACAGGCCTCCTCCTTCATCTGAACCAGATCTTTAACCAGATCCTCCTTCATCTTTAACCAGGCCTCCTCCCCTTCATCTTTAACCAGGCCTCCTCCTTCATCTTTAACCAGGCCTCCCCTTCATCTTTTAACCCAGGCCTCCTCCCCTGGCCTCTCATCTTTAACCAGGCCTCTTCCCTTCATCTTTAACCAGGCCTCCTCCCTTCATCTTTAACCAGGGCCTCCTCCCCTTCACTTAACCAGGCCTCCTCCCTTCATCTTTAACCAGGCCTTCTCCCCTTCATCTTTAACCAGGCCTCCTCCCTTCATCTTTAACCAGGCCTCTCCCTTCATCTTTAACCAGGCCTCTCATCTTTAACCAGGCTCCTCCCATCTTTAACCAGGCCTCCTCCTCTTCATCTTTAACCAGGCCTCCTCCCCTTCATCTTTAACTATAGCCTCCCCCTTCATCTTTAAACCAGGGCCTCTCCCCTTCATCTTTAACCAGGCCTCCTCCCTTTCATCTTTAACCAGGCCTCCTCCTTCATCTTTAACCAGGCCTCCTCCCCTTCATCTTTAACCAGGTCTCCTCCCCTTCATCTTTCAACCCAGAGTCTCCTCCCCTTCATCTTTAACCAGGTCTCCTCCCCTTCATCTTTAACCAGGTCTCCTCCCTTCATCTTTAACCAGGCCTCCTCCCCTTCGATCTTTAACCAGGCCTCCTCCCCCTTCATCTTTAACCAGGCCTCCTCCCTTCATCTTTAACCAGGCCTCCTCCCTTCATCTTTAACCAGGCCTCCTCCCCTTCATCTTTAACCAGGCCTCCTCCCCTTCATCTTTAACCAGGCCTCCTCCCCTTTATCTACACTGATTGAAGTGGATTTAACAGGTGACATCAATATGGGATCACCTGGATTCACCTGGTCAGTCTGCGTCATGGAAAGACACCTGGATTCACCTGGTCAGTCTACGTCATGGAAAGACACCTGGTCAGTCTACGTCTTGGAAAGACACCTGGTCAGTCTACGTCTTGGAAAGACACCTGGATTCACCTGGTCAGTCTGGATTCACCTGGTCAGTCTACGTCATGGAAAGACACCTGGATTCACCTGGTCAGTCTGGATTCACCTGGTCAGTCTACGTCATGTAAAGACACCTGGTTTCACCTGGTCAGACTACGTCATGGAAAGACACCTCGTCAGTCTACGTCTTGGAAAGACACCTGGATTCACCTGGTCAGTCTACGTCATGTAAAGACACCTGGTTTCACCTGGTCAGTCTACGTCATGGAAAGACACCTGGTCAGTCTACGTCATGGATAGACACCTGGATTCACCTGGTCAGTCTACGTCATGGAAAGACACCTGGATTCACCTGGTCAGTCTACGTCATGGAAAGACACCTGGTCAGTCTACGTCATGGAAAGACACCTGGTCAGTCTACGTCATGGAAAGACACCTGGATTCACCTGGTCAGTCTACGTCATGGAAAGACACCTGGATTCACCTGGTCAGTCTACGTCATGGAAATACACCTGGTCAGTCTACGTCATGGAAAGAC
>NW_025747148.1:0-67989 GCF_021184085.1 Oncorhynchus gorbuscha
ATAGATAGTATATCATATTATTATAGATAGTAGATATTATTATAGATAGTATATCATATTATTATAGATAGTAGATATTATTATAGATAGTAGATATTATTATAGATAGTATATCATATTATTATAGATAGTAGATATTATTATAGATAGTATATCATATTATTATAGATAGTATATCATATTATTATAGATAGTATATCATATTATTATAGATAGTAGATATTATTATAGATAGTATATCATAGTATTATAGATAGTAGATATTATTATAGATAGTATATCATATTATTATAGATAGTAGATAGTATTATAGATAGTATATCATAGTATTATAGATAGTAGATATTATTATAGATAGTATATCATATTATTATAGATAGTAGATAGTATTATAGATAGTATATCATATTATTATAGATAGTAGATATTATTATAGATAGTATATCATATTATTATAGATAGTAGATATTATTATAGATAGTATATAATATTATTATAGATAGTAGATATTATTATAGATAGTAGATATTATTATAGATAGTAGATATTATTATAGATAGTATATATTATTATAGATAGTAGATATTATTATAGATAGTATATATTATTATAGATAGTAGATATTATTATAGATAGTATATATTATTATAGATAGTAGATATTATTATAGATAGTATATCATATTATTATAGATAGTATATCATATTATTATAGATAGTATATCATATTATTATTGATAGTATATCATATTATTATTGATAGTATATCATATTATTATAGATAGTAGATATTATTATAGATAGTAGATATTATTATAGATAGTATATCATATTATTATAGATAGTAGATATTATTATAGATAGTATATCATATTATTATAGATAGTAGATATTATTATAGATAGTATATCATATTATTATAGATAGTATATCATATTATTATAGATAGTATATATTATTATAGATAGTATATCATATTATTATTGATAGTATATATTATTATAGATAGTAGATATTATTATAGATAGTAGATATTATTATAGATAGTATATCATATTATTATTGATAGTATATATTATTATAGATAGTAGATATTATTATAGATAGTAGATATTATTATAGATAGTATATCATATTATTATTGATAGTATATATTATTATAGATAGTAGATATTATTATAGATAGTAGATATTATTATAGATAGTATATCATATTATTATTGATAGTATATCATATTATTATAGATAGTAGATATTATTATAGATAATAGATATTATTATAGATAGTATATCATATTATTATAGAAGTATATCATATTATTATAGATAGTATATATATTAGAAATAGATATTATTATAGATAGTATATATTATTATAGATATAGATATTATTATATATAGTAGATATTATTATAGATAGTAGATATTATTATAGATAGTATATTATTATAGTTATATATATATAGTAGATATTATTATAGATAGTATATTATATTATTATAGATAGTATATCATATTATTATAGATAGTAGATAGTATTATAGATAGTATATCATATTATTATAGATAGTAGATATTATTATAGATAGTATATCATATTATTATAGATAGTAGATATTATATAGATAGTATATAATATTATTATAGATAGTAAATATTATTATAGATAGTATATCATATTATTATAGATAGTAGATATTATTATAGATAGTAGATATTATTATAGATAGATAGTATTATTATAGATAGAGATATTATTATTATAGATAGTAGATATTATTATAGATAGTATATCATATTATTATAGATAGTATATCATATTATTATAGATAGTATATCATATTATTATAGATAGTATATTATTATTATATATATTATTATAGATAGTAGATATTATTATAAATAGTAGATATTATTATTAGATAGATAGTATATCATATTATTATAGATAGTATATAATATTATTATAGAAATTATATCATATTATTATAGATAGTATATCATATTATTATAGATAGTAGATATTATTATAGATAGTATATAGATAGTAGATATTATTATAGATAGTATATATATTATTATAGATAGTAGATATTATTATAGATAGTAGTATATTATAGATAGTATATATATATAGTAGATATTATTATAGATAGTATATATTATTATAGATAGATATTATTATAGATAGTATATAATATTATAGATAGTATTATATATAGTAGATATTATTATAGATAGTATATATTATTATAGATAGTATATATATTATTATAGATAGTAGATATTATTATAGATAGTATATGTTTATTATATAGTAGATATTATTATAGATAGTAGATATTATTATAGATAGTAGATATTATTATAGATAGTAGATATTATTATAGATAGTAGATATTATTATAGATAGTAGATATTATTATAGATAGTATATATTATTATAGATAGTATATCATATTATTATAGATAGTAGATATTATTATAGATAGTATATCATATTATTATAGATAGTAGATATTATTATAGATAGTATTATTATTATAGATAGTAGATATTATTAGATAGTAGATATTATTATAGATAGTAGATATTATTATAGATAGTATATATTATTATTATAGATAGTAGATATTATTATAGATAGTATATCATATTATTATAGATAGTAGATATTATTATAGATAGTATATTATTATAGATAGTATATATATTATTATAGATAGTAGATATTATTATAGATAGTATATAATATTATATAGATAGTAGATATTATTATAGATAGTATATCATTATAGATAGTAGATATTATTATAAATAGTAGATATTATTATAGATAGTAGATATTATTATAGATAGTATATATTATTATAGATAGTAGATATTATTATAGATAGTAGATATTATTATAGATAGTATATCCATTATTATAGATAGTAGATATTATTATAGATAGTAGATATTATTATAGATAGTATATATATTATTATAGATAGTAGATATTATTATAGATAGTAGATATTATTATAGATAGTATATCATATTATTATAGATAGTAGATATTATTATAGATAGTATATCATATTATTATAGATAGTATATCATATTATTATAGATAGTATATCATATTATTATAGATAGTAGATATTATTATAGATAGTATATCATAGTATTATAGATAGTAGATATTATTATAGATAGTATATCATATTATTATAGATAGTAGATAGTATTATAGATAGTATATCATAGTATTATAGATAGTCATATTATTATAGATAGTATATCATATTATTATAGATAGTAGATAGTATTATAGATAGTATATCATATTATTATAGATAGTAGATATTATTATAGATAGTATATCATATTATTATAGATAGTAGATATTATTATAGATAGTATATAATATTATTATAGATAGTAGATATTATTATAGATAGTAGATATTATTATAGATAGTAGATATTATTATAGATAGTATATATTATTATAGATAGTAGATATTATTATAGATAGTATATATTATTATAGATAGTATATATTATTATAGATAGTATATATTATTAGTAGATATTATTATAGATAGTATATCATATTATTATAGATAGTATATATATATTATAGATAGTATATCATATTATTATTGATAGTATATCATATTATTATTGATAGTATATCATATTATATAGATAGTAGATATTATTATAGATAGTAGATATTATTATAGATAGTATATATTATTATAGATAGTAGATATTATTATAGATAGTATATCATATTATTATAGATAGTAGATATTATTATAGATAGTATATCATATTATTATAGATAGTATATCATATTATTATAGATAGTATATATTATTATAGATAGTATATCATATTATTATAGATAGTATATATTATTATAGATAGTAGATATTATTATAGATAGTAGATATTATTATAGATAGTATATCATATTATTATTGATAGTATATATTATTATAGATAGTAGATATTATTATAGATAGTAGATATTATTATAGATAGTATATCATATTATTATTGATAGTATATATTATTATAGATAGTAGATATTATTATAGATAGTAGATATTATTATAGATAGTATATCATATTATTATTGATAGTATATCATATTATTATAGATAGTAGATATTATTATAGATAGTAGATATTATTATAGATAGTATATCATATTATTATAGAAATTATATCATATTATTATAGATAGTATATCATATTATTATAGATAGTAGATATTATTATAGATAGTATATATTATTATAGATAGTAGATATTATTATATATAGTAGATATTATTATAGATAGTAGATATTATTATAGATAGTAGATATTATTATAGATAGTAGATATTATTATAGATAGTAGATATTATTATAGATAGTATATTATATTATTATAGATAGTATATCATATTATTATAGATAGTAGATAGTATTATTGATAGTATATCATATTATTATAGATAGTAGATATTATTATAGATAGTATATCATATTATTATAGATAGTAGATATTATTATAGATAGTATATAATATTATTATAGATAGTAAATATTATTATAGATAGTATATCATATTATTATAGATAGTATATCATATTATTATAGATAGTAGATATTATTATAGATAGTAGATATTATTATTATAGATAGTAGATATTATTATTATAGATAGTAGATATTATTATAGATAGTATATCATATTATTATAGATAGTATATCATATTATTATAGATAGTATATCATATTATTATAGATAGTAGATATTATTATAGATAGTATATATTATTATAGATAGTAGATATTATTATTATAGATAGTAGATATTATTATAGATAGTAGATATTATTATAGATAGTATATCATATTATTATAGATAGTATATAATATTATTATAGAAATTATATCATATTATTATAGATAGTATATCATATTATTATAGATAGTAGATATTATTATAGATAGTATATATTATTATAGATAGTAGATATTATTATAGATAGTATATAATATTATTATAGATAGTAGATATTATTATAGATAGTAGATATTATTATAGATAGTAGATATTATTATAGATAGTAGATATTATTATAGATAGTATATATTATTCTAGATAGTATATAATATTATAGATAGTAGATATTATTATAGATAGTAGATATTATTATAGATAGTAGATATTATTATAGATAGTATATATTATTATAGATAGTATATCATATTATTATAGATAGTAGATATTATTATCGATAGTATATCATATTATTATAGATAGTAGATATTATTATAGATAGTAGATATTATTATAGATAGTAGATATTATTATAGATAGTATATAATATTATTATAGATAGTAGATATTATTATAGATAGTAGATATTATTATAGATAGTATATATTATTATAGATAGTATATAATATTATTATAGAAATTATATCATATTATTATAGATAGTATATCATATTATTATAGATAGTAGATATTATTATAGATAGTATATATTATTATAGATAGTAGATATTATTATAGATAGTAGATATTATTATAGATAGTAGATATTATTATAGATAGTAGATATTATTATATATAGTAGATATTATTATAGATAGTAGATATTATTATAGATAGTATATATTATTATAGATAGTAGATATTATTATAGATAGTAGATATTATTATATATAGTATATCATATTATTATAGATAGTAGATATTATTATAGATAGTATATCATATTATTATAGATAATAGATCATATTATTATAGATAGTATATATTATTATAGATAGTATATATTATTATAGATAGTAGATATTATATTATAGATATAGATAGTAGTATATTATAGATTATATAATATTATAGATAGTAGATATATTATATATAGATATTATTATAGATAGTAGATATTATTATAGATAGTAGATATTATTATATATAGTAGATATTATTATAGATAGTATATGTTATTATATATAGTAGATATTATTATAGATAGTATATTATTATAGATATATATGTTATTATAGATAGTAGATATTATTATAGATAGTATGTCATATTACCGATAGTGATCCCCTTCTTGTTCGGGTAGCGCTCGGCGGTCGTAGTCTATAGCTATCGCCGATCCGTTGTTCTGTGTTTGTTTAGTTTTGTCTAATTGGTATGTTTCTAGTTTGGTTGTTAGATAGGGTTATATATAGTCTGTTCAGCCCGCTTCTGTTTCGATCCGGGCTTGTTAATCTGTTTTGTTGTTTGAGTGTATTTTTGATAGTATATTTCTGTTCATTTGTGTTTCACTTTTGTACATGTTATGTTTCCGGGACATTAAAGCGTGTTGTTTTTCCCATTCTTTTGCTCTCTGCGCATGACTCCATTTCATCATTTACCGATAGTAGATATTATTATAGATAGTAGATATTATTATAGATAGTAGATATTATTATAGATAGTATATCATATTATTATAGATAGTATATCATATTATTATAGATAGTATACATTATTATAGATAGTAGATATTATTATAGATAGTATATTATATTATTATAGATAGTATATCATATTATTATAGATAGTAGATATATTATAGATAGTATATCATATTATTATAGATAGTAGATATTATTATAGATAGTATATATTATAGATATAGATAGATTATAGATAGTATATAATATTATTATAGATAGTATATCATATTATTATAGATAGTATATATATATTATAGATAGTAGATATTATTATAGATAGTATATATATTATTATAGATAGTATATCATATTATTATAGATAGTATATATTATTATTGATAGTATTATATTAGATAGTATATCATATTATTATAGATAGTAGATATTATTATAGATAGTAGATATTATTATAGATAGTATATCATATTATTATAGATAGTATATCATATTATTATAGATAGTATATCATATTATTATAGATAGTAGATATTATTATAGATAGTATATCATATTATTATAGATAGTATATCATATTATTATAGATAGTATATAATATTATTATAGATATATCATATTATTATAGATAGTATCATATTATTATAGATAGTAGATATTATTATAGATAGTAGATATTATTATAGATAGTATATATTATTATAGATAGTAGATATTATTATAGATAGTAGATATTATTATAGATAGTATATATTTATTATAGATAGTATATATTATTATAGATAGTAGATAGTATTATAGATAGTATATCATATTATTATAGATAGTATATTATTATAGATAGTATATCATATTATTATAGATAGTAGATATTATTATAGATAGTATATAATATTATTATAGATAGTAAATATTATTATAGATAGTATATCATATTATTATAGATAGTAGATATTATTATAGATAGTAGATATTATTATTATAGATAGTATATTATTATTATAGATAGTAGATATTATTATAGATAGTAGATATTATTATAGATATATATCATATTATTATAGATAGTATATCATATTATTATAGATAGTATATCATATTATTATAGATAGTAGATATTATTATAGATAGTATATCATTTATTATAGATAGTATATCATATTATAGATAGTATATATATTATTATAGATATATCATATTATTATAGATAGTATATCATATTATATAGATAGTAGATATTATTATAGATAGTATATATTATTATAGATATAGATATTATTATAGATAGTATATATATTATTATAGATAGTAGATATTATTATAGATAGTAGATATTATTATAGATAGTAGATATTATTATAGATATAGATATTATTATAGATAGTATATATTATTATAGATATATATATTATTATAGATAGTAGATATTATTATAGATAGTATATATTATTATAGATAGTAGATATTATTATAGATAGTAGATATTATTATAGATAGTATATATTATTATAGATAGTATATCATATTATTATAGATAGTATATTATTATAGATAGTATATCATATTATTATAGATAGTAGTATTATTATAGATATTATTATTATAGATAGTATATTATTATAGATAGTAGATATTATTATAGATAGTAGATATTATTATAGATAGTATATATATTATTATAGATAGTAGATATTATTATAGATAGTAGATATTATTATAGATAGTATATATTATTATAGATAGTATATATATTATTATAGATATATCATATTATTATAGATAGTATATTATTATTATAGATAGTAGATATTATTATAGATAGTATATATTATTATAGATAGTAGATATTATTATAGATAGTAGATATTATTATAGATAGTATATATATTATTATAGTAGATAGTATTATAGATAGTATATTATTATAGTATATATTATTATAGATAGTAGATATTATATATATTATTATATATAGTATATCATATTATTATAGATAGTAGATATTATTATAGATAGTATATATTATTATAGATAATAGATCATATTATTATAGATAGTATATTATTATTATAGATAGTAGATATTATTATAGATAGTATATCATATTATTATAGATAGTATATCATATTATTATAGATAGTATATCATATTATTATAGATAGTAGATATTATTATAGATAGTAGATATTATTATAGATAGTATATATTATTATAGATAGTAGATATTATTATAGATAGTAGATATTATTATAGATAGTATATCATATTATTATAGATAGTATATCATATTATTATAGATAGTAGATATTATTATAGATAGTAGATATTATTATAGATAGTATATTATATTATTATAGATAGTATATCATATTATTATAGATAGTAGATAGTATTATAGATAGTATATCATATTATTATAGATAGTAGATATTATTATAGATAGTATATCATATTATTATAGATAGTAGATATTATTATAGATAGTATATAATATTATTATAGATAGTAAATATTATTATAGATAGTATATATTATTATAGATAGTAGATATTATTATAGATAGTAGATATTATTATTATAGATAGTAGATATTATTATTATAGATAGTATATTATTATAGATAGTAGATATTATTATAGATAGTATATCATATTATTATAGATAGTATATATATTATTATAGATAGTATATATATTATTATAGATAGTAGATATTATTATAGATAGTATATCATATTATAGATAGTAGATATAATATTATTATAGTATATCATATTATTATAGATAGTATATCATATTTATAGATAGATAGTATAGATATTATTATAGATAGTATATATAGATATTATTATAGATAGTAGATATTATTATAGATAGTAGATATTATTATAGATAGTAGATATTATTATAGATAGTATATATTATTATAGATAGTAGATATTATTATAGATAGTATATATTATTATAGATAGTTATTATTATAGATAGTAGATATTATTATAGATAGTATATATTATTATAGATAGTATATATTATATAGATATATTATTATAGTAGTATATATTATTATATAGTATATATATTATATAGATAGTATATTATTATAGATAGTATATCATAGTTATTATTATAGATAGTAGATATTATTATAGATAGTATATCATTATTATAGATAGTAGATATTATTATAGATAGTAGATATATTATTATAGATAGTAGATATTATTAGATAGATATTATTATAGATAGTATATATTATTATAGATAGTATATAATATTATTATAGAAATTATATCATATTATTATAGATAGTATATCATATTATTATAGATAGTAGATATTATTATAGATAGTATATATTATTATTAGTAGATATTATTATATCATATTATTATAGATAGTAGATATTATTATAGATAGTAGATATTATTATAGATATATATTATTAGATAGTATATATTATTATTATAGATATTATTATAGATAGTAGATATTATTATAGATAGTATATATTATTATAGATAGTAGATATTATTATAGATAGTATATCATATTATTATAGATAGTATATAGATAGTAGATATTATTATAGATAGTATATATATTATATATATATATATTATTATAGATAGTATATATTATTATTGATAGTATATTATTATTATAGATAGTAGATATTATTATAGATAGATATATATTATTATAGATATTATATTATAGATAGTAGATATTATTATTATAGATAGTAGATATAGATATTATTATAGATAGTAGATATTATTATAGATAGTATATATTATTATAGATAGTATATCATATTATTATAGATAGTATATATTATTATAGATAGTATATATTATAGATATTATTAGATAGTATATCATATTATTATAGATAGTATATCATATTATTATAGATAGTATATATTATATTATTATAGATAGTATATCATATTATTATAGATAGTATATTATTATAGATAGTAGATATTATTATAGATAGTATATCATATTATTATAGTAGTATATTATATTATTATAGATAGTATATCATATTATTATAGATAGTATATTATTATAGATATATTATTATAGATAGTATATATATATTATAGATAGTATATATATATAGATAGTAGATATATATTATAGATAGTATTATTATTAGATAGTATATCATATTATATTATTATAGATAGATATAATAGTATATCATATTATTATAGATAGTATATCATTATTATAGATAGTATATATTATTATTATAGATATATAGATATTATTATAGATATCATATTATTATAGATAGTATATATTATTATAGATAGTATATTATTATAGATAGTAGATATTATTATAGATAGTAGATATTATTATAGATAGTATATTATATTATAGATAGTATATCATATTATTATAGATAGTATAGTATTATAGATAGTATATCATATTATTATAGATAGTAGATATTATTATAGATAGTATATCATATTATTATAGATAGTAGATATTATTATAGATAGTAGATATTATTATAGTAGTATATCATATTATTATAGATAGTAGATATTATATCATTATAGATAGTATATTATATTATTATAGATAGTAGATATTATTATAGATAGTATATATATATTATAGATAGTATATATTATAGATAGTAGATATTATTATAGTATATATTATTATAGATATAGATATTATTATAGATAATATATCATATTATTATAGATAGTATATCATATTATTATAGATAGTAGATATTATTATAGATAGTATATATTATTATTATAGATAGATATATATATTATATATATAGATAGTAGATATTATTATAGATAGTAGATATTATTATAGATAGTAGATATTATTATAGATAGTATATATTATTATAGATAGTAGATATTATTATAGATAGTAGATATTATTATATATAGTATATCATATTATTATAGATAGTAGATATTATTATAGATAGTATATCATATTATTATAGATAATAGATCATATTATTATAGATAGTATATATTATTATAGATAGTATATATTATTATAGATAGTATATTATTATAAATAGATTATTATAGATAGTAGATATTATTATAGATAGTATATATATATTATAGATAGTAGATATTATTATAGATAGTAGATATTATTATAGATAGTAGATATTATTATAGATAGTAGATATTATTATAGATAGTAGATATTATTATAGATAGTATATGTTATTATATATAGTAGATATTATTATAGATAGTAGATATTATTATAGATAGTATATTATAGATAGTAGATATTATTATAGATAGTATGTCACGAATATACTCCCCTTCTTGTTCGGGTGGCGCTTCGTCGTCTATAGCTATATCCGTTGTTCTGTGTTTGTTTATATAGCACCTATTATAGGGTATATATATTATTATATAGTAGATTTTTATTGGCATTTGGGTTTCACGCTTATATTTCTGTTCATTTGATAGTATATCATATTATTATAGATAGTATAGTAGATATTATTATAGATAGTAGATATTATTATAGATAGTAGATATTATTATAGATAGTATATCATATTATTATAGATAGTATATCATATTATTATAGATAGTATATATATTATTATAGATAGATAGTATATTATATTATTATAGATAGTATATCATATTATTATAGATAGTAGATAGTATTATAGATAGTATATCATATTATTATAGATAGTAGATATTATTATAGATAGTATATCATATTATTATAGATAGTAGATATTATTATAGATAGTATATATATTATTATAGATAGTATATCATATTATTATAGATAGTATATATTATTATAGATAGATATTATTATAGATATTATTATAGATAGTATATCATATTATTATTGATAGTATATATATTATTATTGATAGTATATCATATTATTATTGATAGTATATTATTATAGATAGTAGATATTATTATAGATAGTAGATATTATTATAGATAGTATATCATATTATTATAGATAGTATATCATATTATTATAGATAGTATATCATATTATTATAGATAGTAGATATTATTATAGATAGTATATCATATTATTATAGATAGTATATCATATTATTATAGATAGTATATATATTATTATAGATAGTATATCATATTATTATAGATAGTATATCATATTATTATAGATAGTAGATATTATTATATATAGTAGATATTATTATAGATAGTATATATTATTATAGATAGTAGATATTATTATAGATAGTAGATATTATTATAGATAGTATATTATATTATTATAGATAGTATATCATATTATTATAGATAGTAGATAGTATTATAGATAGTATATCATATTATTATAGATAGTAGATATTATTATAGATAGTATATCATATTATTATAGATAGTAGATATTATTATAGATAGTATATAATATTATTATAGATAGTAAATATTATTATAGATAGTATATCATATTATTATAGATAGTAGATATTATTATAGATAGTAGATATTATTATTATAGATAGTAGATATTATTATTATAGATAGTAGATATTATTATAGATAGTAGATATTATTATAGATAGTATATCATATTATTATAGATAGTATATCATATTATTATAGATAGTATATCATATTATTATAGATAGTAGATATTATTATAGATAGTATATCATATTATTATAGATAGTATATCATATTATTATAGATAGTATATAATATTATTATAGAAATTATATCATATTATTATAGATAGTATATCATATTATTATAGATAGTAGATATTATTATAGATAGTATATATTATTATAGATAGTAGATATTATTATAGATAGTATATAATATTATTATAGATAGTAGATATTATTATAGATAGTAGATATTATTATAGATAGTAGATATTATTATAGATAGTAGATATTATTATAGATAGTATATATTATTATAGATAGTATATATTATTATAGATAGTATATAATATTATAGATAGTAGATATTATTATAGATAGTAGATATTATTATAGATAGTAGATATTATTATAGATAGTAGATATTATTATAGATAGTATATATTATTATAGATAGTATATCATATTATTATAGATAGTAGATATTATTATAGATAGTATATCATATTATTATAGATAGTAGATATTATTATAGATAGTAGATATTATTATAGATAGTAGATATTATTATAGATAGTAGATATTATTATAGATAGTATATATTATTATAGATAGTATATAATATTATTATAGATAGTAGATATTATTATAGATAGTAGATATTATTATAGATAGTATATATTATTATAGATAGTATATAATATTATTATAGAAATTATATCATATTATTATAGATAGTATATCATATTATTATAGATAGTAGATATTATTATAGATAGTATATATTATTATAGATAGTAGATATTATTATAGATAGTAGATATTATTATAGATAGTAGATATTATTATATATAGTAGATATTATTATAGATAGTATATATTATTATAGATAGTATATATTATTATAGATAGTAGATATTATTATAGATAGTAGATATTATTATATATAGTATATCATATTATTATAGATAGTAGATATTATTATAGATAGTATATCATATTATTATAGATAATAGATCATATTATTATAGATAGTATATATTATTATAGATAGTATATATTATTATAGATAGTATATCATATTATTATAGATAGTATATCATATTATTATTGATAGTATATCATATTATTATAGATAATAGATCATATTATTATAGATAGTAGATAGTATTATAGATAGTATATCATATTATTATAGATAGTAGATATTATTATAGATAGTATATATTATTATAGATAGTATATCATATTATTATAGATAGTATACATTATTATAGATAGTAGATATTATTATAGATAGTATATCATATTATTATAGATAGTATATCATATTATTATAGATAGTATATATATTATTATAGATAGTATATCATATTATTATAGATAGTATATTATTATAGATAGTAGATATTATTATAGATAGTATATCATATTATTATAGATAGTATATATATATTATAGATAGTATATCATATTATTATAGATAGTAGATAGTATTATAGATAGTATATCATATTATTATAGATAGTAGATATTATTATAGATAGTATATATATTATTATAGATAGTAGATATTATTATAGATAGTATATAATATTATTATAGATAGTATATCATATTATTATAGATAGTATATCATATTATTATTGATAGTATATCATATTATTATAGATAGTAGATATTATTATAGATAGTAGATATTATTATAGATAGTATATCATATTATTATAGATAGTATATTATTATTATAGATAGTATATCATATTATTATAGATAGTAGATATTATTATAGATAGTATATCATATTATTATAGATAGTATATCATATTATTATAGATAGTATATAATATTATTATAGAAATTATATCATATTATTATAGATAGTATATCATATTATTATAGATAGTAGATATTATTATAGATAGTATATATTATTATAGATAGTAGATATTATTATATATAGTAGATATTATTATAGATAGTATATATTATTATAGATAGTAGATATTATTATAGATAGTAGATATTATTATAGATAGTAGATATTATTATAGATAGTATATTATATTATTATAGATAGTATATCATATATTATAGATAGTAGATAGTATTATAGATAGTATATCATATTATTATAGATAGTAGATATTATTATAGATAGTATATCATATTATTATAGATAGTAGATATTATTATAGATAGTAGATATTATTATTATAGATAGTATATATTATTATAGATAGTATATATTATTATAGATAGTAGATATTATTATAGATAG
This sequence comes from Oncorhynchus gorbuscha, assembly GCF_021184085.1. Taxonomy (NCBI): domain Eukaryota; kingdom Metazoa; phylum Chordata; class Actinopteri; order Salmoniformes; family Salmonidae; genus Oncorhynchus; species Oncorhynchus gorbuscha. Next base: position 15,385 of record NW_025747148.1, read on the forward strand.
TATATATTATTATTATAGATAGTATATCATATTATTATAGATAGTATATATATTATTATAGATAGTAGATATTATTATAGATAGTATATCATATTATTATAGATAGTATATATATTATTATAGATAGTATATAATATTATTATAGATAGTATATATATTATTATAGATAGTATATCATATTATTATAGATAGTAGATATTATTATAGATAGTATATATTATTATAGATAGTATCATATTATTATAGATAGTATATCATATTATTATAGATAGTATATCATATTATTATAGATAGTAGATATTATTATAGATAGTAGATATTATTATAGATAGTAGATATTATTATAGATAGTATATATTATTATAGATAGTATATTATTATAGATAGTAGATATTATTATAGATAGTAGATATTATTATAGATAGTATATATTATTATAGATAGTATATATTATATAGATAGTAGATATTATTATAGATAGTATATCATATTATTATAGATAGTAGATATTATTATAGATAGTATATCATATTATTATAGATATAGATATTTATTATAGATAGTATATATTATTATAGATAGTAGATATTATTATAGATAGTATATCATATTATTATAGATAGTAGATATTATTATAGATAGTAGATCATATTATTATAGATAGTATATCATATTATTATAGATAGTAGATATTATTATAGATAGTAGATATTATTATAGATAGTATATCATATTATTATAGATAGTATATCATATTATTATAGATAGTAGATATTATTATAGATAGTATATCATATTATTATAGATAGTATATCATATTATTATAGATAGTATATCATATTATTATAGATAGTAGATATTATTATAGATAGTAGATATTATTATAGATAGTATATATTATTATAGATAGTAGATATTATTATTATAGATAGATAGTATATATTATTATAGATAGTAGATATTATTATAGATAGTAGATATTATTATAGATAGTATATTATATTATTATAGATAGTATATCATATTATTATAGATAGTAGATAGTATTATAGATAGTATATCATATTATTATAGATAGTAGATATTATTATAGATAGTATATTATTATATAGATAGTAGATATTATTATAGATAGTATATAATATTATTATAGATAGTAAATATTATTATAGATAGTATATCATATTATTATAGATAGTAGATATTATTATAGATAGTAGATATTATTATAGATAGTATATTATTATAGATAGTAGATATTATTATAGATAGTATATATATATTATAGATAGTATATCATATTATTATAGATAGTATATCATATTATTATAGATAGTAGATATTATTATAGATAGTATATCATATTATTATAGATAGTATATCATATTATTATAGATAGTATATAATATTATTATAGATAGTATATCATATTATTATAGATAGTATATCATATTATTATAGATATAGATATTATTATAGATAGTATATATTATTATAGATAGTAGATATTATTATAGATAGTATATATTATTATAGATAGATATTATTATAGATAGTAGATATTATTATAGATAGTAGATATTATTATAGATAGTAGATATTATTATAGATAGTAGATATTATTATAGATAGTATATCATATTATTATAGATAGTATATCATATTATTATAGATAGTATATAATATTATTATAGATAGTATATCATATTATTATAGATAGTATAGATATTATTATAGATAGTAGATATTATTATAGATAGTAGATATTATTATAGATAGTATATTATTATAGATAGTAGATATTATAGATAGTATATCATTATAGATATTATTATTATAGATAGTAGATATTATTATAGATAGTATATATTATTATAGATAGTATATATTATTATAGATAGTAGATATTATTATAGATAGTAGATATTATTATAGATAGTATATCATATTATTATAGATAGTATATATTATTATAGATAGTATATCATATTATTATAGATAGTAGATATTATTATAGATAGTAGATATTATTATAGATAGTATATTTATTATAGATAGTAGATATTATTATTAGATAGTAGATATTATTATAGATAGTATATCATATTATTATAGATAGTATATATATTATTATAGATAGTATATCATATTATTATAGATAGTAGATATTATTATAGATAGTATATATTATTATAGATAGTATATCATATTATTATAGATAGTATATAATATTATTATAGATATTATATCATATTATTATAGATAGTATATCATATTATTATAGATAGTAGATATTATTATAGATAGTATATATTATTATAGATAGTAGATATTATTATAGATAGTATATATTATTATTATAGATAGTATATTATTATAGATAGTATTATTATAGATAGTATATTATTATAGATAGTAGATATTATTATAGATAGTATATATTATTATAGATAGTATATCAGATTATAGATATAGATATTATTATAGATAGTAGATATTATTATAGATAGTATATCATATAGATATTATAGATAGTAGATATTATTATAGATAGTATATCATATTATTATAGATAGTAGATATTATTATAGATAGTATATAATATTATTATAGATAGTATATCATATTATTATAGATAGTATATCATATTATTATAGATAGTAGATATTATTATAGATAGTATATCATATTATTATTGATAGTATATCATATTATTATTGATAGTATATCATATTATTATTGATAGTATATCATATTATTATAGATAGTAGATATTATTATAGATAGTAGATATTATTATAGATAGTAGATATTATTATAGATAGTATATCATATTATTATAGATAGTATATCATATTATTATAGATAGTAGATATATATTATAGATAGTATATCATATTATTATAGATAGTATATAATATTATAGATAGTATATCATATTATTATAGATAGTATATATATTATTATAGATAGTATATTATATTATTATATTATAGATAGTAGATATTATTATATATAGTAGATATTATTATAGATAGTATATATTATTATAGATAGTAGATATTATTATAGATAGTAGATATTATTATAGATAGTATATTATATTATTATAGATAGTATATCATATTATTATAGATAGTAGATATATTATTATAGATAGTATATCATATTATTATAGATAGTAGATATTATTATAGATAGTATATCATATTATTATAGATAGTAGATATTATTATAGATAGTATATAATATTATTATAGATAGTAAATATTATTATAGATAGTATATCATATTATTATAGATAGTAGATATTATTATAGATAGTATATATTATTATAGATAGTAGATATTATTATTATAGATAGTAGATATTATTATAGATAGTAGATATTATTATAGATAGTATATCATATTATTATAGATAGTATATTATTATTATAGATAGTATATCATATTATTATAGATAGTAGATATTATTATAGATAGTATATCATATTATTATAGATAGTATATCATATTATTATAGATAGTATATAATATTATTATAGAAGTATATCATATTATTATAGATAGTATATCATATTATTATAGATAGTAGATATTATTATAGATAGTATATATTATTATAGATAGTAGATATTATTATAGATAGTATATAATATTATTATAGATAGTAGATATTATTATAGATAGTAGATATTATTATAGATAGTTATTATTATAGATAGTAGATATTATTATAGATAGTATATATTATTATAGATATATATATATTATAGATAGTAGATAGTAGATATTATTATAGATATAGATATTATTATAGATAGTATATTATTATAGATAGTAGATATTATTATAGATAGTATATATTATTATAGATAGTATATATATTATTATAGATAGTAGATATTATTATAGATAGTATATCATATTATTATAGATAGTAGATATTATTATAGATAGTAGATATTATTATAGATAGTAGATATTATTATAGATAGTATATATTATTATAGATAGTATATAATATTATTATAGATAGTAGATATTATTATAGATAGTAGATATTATTATAGATAGTATATATTATTATAGATAGTATATAATATTATTATAGAAATTATATCATATTATTATAGATAGTATATCATATTATTATAGATAGTAGATATTATTATAGATAGTATATATTATTATAGATAGTAGATATTATTATAGATAGTAGATATTATTATAGATAGTAGATATTATTATATATAGTAGATATTATTATAGATAGTATATATTATTATAGATAGTATATATTATTATAGATAGTAGATATTATTATATAGTAGATATTATTATATATAGTATATCATATTATTATAGATAGTAGATATTATTATAGATAGTATATCATATTATTATAGATAATAGATATATTATTATAGATAGTATATATTATTATAGATAGTATATATTATTATAGATAGTATATCATATTATTATAGATAGTATATCATATTATTATTGATAGTATATCATATTATTATAGATAATAGATCATATTATTATAGATAGTAGATAGTATTATAGATAGTATATCATATTATTATAGATAGTAGATATTATTATAGATAGTAGATATTATTATAGATAGTATATCATATTATTATAGATAGTATATCATATTATTATAGATAGTATACATTATTATAGATAGTAGATATTATTATAGATAGTATATCATATTATTATAGATAGTATATCATATTATTATAGATAGTATATCATATTATTATAGATAGTATATCATATTATTATAGATAGTATATATTATTATAGATAGTAGATATTATTATAGATAGTATATATATTATTATAGATAGTATATATTATTATAGATAGTATATCATATTATTATAGATAGTAGATATTATTATAGATAGTATATCATATTATTATAGATAGTATATATTATTATAGATAGTATATCATATTATTATAGATAGTAGATAGATAGTAGATAGTATTATTATAGATAGTATATATATTATTATAGATAGTATATCATATTATTATAGATAGTATATATTATTATAGATAGTATATATTATTATAGATAGTATATCATATTATTATAGATAGTAGATATTATTATAGATAGTATATCATATATTATAGATAGTATATATATTATTATAGATAGTATATCATATTATTATAGATAGTAGATATTATTATAGATAGTATATATTATTATAGATATATATATATTATTATAGATAGTATATCATATATTATAGATAGTATATATTATTATATATAGTAGATATATTATTATAGATAATATATTATATTATTATAGATAGTATATATTATTATAGATAGTAGATATTATTATAGATAGTATATATTATTATAGATAGTATATATTATTATAGATAGTAGATATTATTATAGATAGTATATATTATTATAGATAGTAGATATTATTATAGATAGTAGATATCATATTATAGATAGTAGATATTATTATAGATAGTATATTATATTATTATAGATAGTATATCATATTATAGATAGTAGATATATTATAGATAGTATATCATATTATTATAGATAGTAGATATTATTATAGATATATATCATATTATTATAGATAGATATTATTATAGTAGATAGATATAGATATTATTATAGATAGTATATCATATTATTATAGATAGTATATCATATAGATATTATTATTATAGATAGTATATATATTATTATAGATAGTATATCATATTATTATAGATAGTATATATTATAGATAGATATCATATTATTATAGATATTATTATTATATAGTAGATATTATTATAGATAGTATATATATTATAGATATATCATATTATTATAGATAGTATATATATTATTATAGATAGTAGATATTATTATAGATAGTATATATTATTATAGATAGTAGATATTATTATAGATATATATAGATAGTATATATTATTATAGATAGTAGATATTATTATAGATAGTATAGATATTATTATAGATAGTAGATATTATTATAGATAGTAGTATATTATATTATTATAGATAGTAGATATTATTATAGATAGTATATATTATTATAGATAGTAGATAGTAGATATTATTATTATAGATAGTAGATATTATTATAGATAGTATATATTATTATAGATATATAATATATATAGATAGTAGATATTATTATAGATAGTATATCATATTATTATAGATATATATATTATTATAGATAGTATCATATTATTATAGATAGTAGATATTATTATAGATAGTATATCATATTATTATAGATAGTAGATATTATTATAGATAGTATATTATTATTATAGATAGTAGATATATTATTATAGATAGTAGATATTATTATAGATAGTATATTATTATAGATAGTAGATATTATTATAGATAGTATATTATTATATAGTATTATCATATTATTATAGATAGTATATCATATTATTATAGATAGTATATCATATTATTATAGATAGTATATATTATTATAGATAGTATATATTATTATAGATAGTAGATATTATTATAGATAGTATATCATATTATTATAGATAGTAGATATTATTATAGATAGTATATATTATATTATTATAGATAGTAGATATATTATAGTAGATAGTATATTATTATTATAGATAGTAGATATTATTATAGATATTATTATAGATAGTATATTATTATAGATAGTAGATATTATTATAGATAGTATATCATATTATTATAGATAGTAGATATTATTATAGATAGTATATATATATTATAGATAGTAGATATTATTATAGATAGTATATCATATTATTATAGATAGTAGATATTATTATATAGATATTATTATTATAGATAGTAGATATTATTATAGATAGTAGATATTATTATATAGATAGTAGATATTATTATAGATAGTAGATATTATTATTATAGATAGTATATCATATTATTATAGATAGTAGATATTATTATAGATAGTAGATATTATTATAGATAGTATATATTATTATAGATAGTATATATTTATTATAGATAGTATATAATATTATTATAGATAGTAGATATTATTATAGATAGTATATCATATTATTATAGATAGTAGATATTATTATAGATAGTATATATTATTATAGATTATAGATAGTATATATTATTATAGATAGTATATCATATTATTATAGATAGTAGATATTATTATAGATAGTAGATATTATTATAGATAGTAGATATTATTATAGATAGTAGATATTATTATAGATAGTAGATATTATTATTATAGATAGTATATTATTATAGATATTATTAGATAGTAGATATTATTATAGATAGTATATTATTATAGTATAGATAGTAGATATTATTATAGATAGTATATATATTATTATAGATAGTAGATATTATTATAGATAGTATATCATATTATTATAGATAGTATATATTATTATAGATAGTATATATATATTATAGATAGTATATTATATTATTATAGATAGTAGATATTATTATAGATAGTAGATATTATTATAGATAGTAGATATTATTATAGATAGTATATCATATTATTATAGATAGTAGATATTATTATAGATAGTATATATTATTATAGATAGTATATTATAGTATATAGATATTATTATAGATAGTAGATATTATTATAGATAGTATATATTATTATAGATATAGATAATTATTATAGATATTATCATATTATTATATAGAAAGTATATTATATTATAGATAGTAGATATTATTATAGATAGTATATATTATAGATAGTAGATATTATTATAGATATAGATATTATTATAGATAGTAGATATTATTATAGATAGTAGATATTATTATAGATAGTATATATTATTATAGATAGTATATCATATTATTATAGATAGTATTATATATTATATTATTATAGATAGTATATATTATTATAGATAGTATATCATATTATTATAGATAGTATATATTATTATAGATAGTAGATATTATTATAGATAGTATATCATATTATTATAGATAGTAGATATTATTATAGATAGTATATCATATTATTATAGATAGTAGATATTATTATAGATAGTATATATTATTATAGATAGTAGATATTATTATAGATAGTAGATATATATTATAGATAGTAGATATTATTATAGATAGTATATATTATTATTATAGATATTATTATAGATAGTATATATTATTATAGATAGTATATATATTATTATAGATAGTATAATATTATTATAGATAGTAGATATTATTATATATAGTATATCATATTATTATAGATATAGATATTATTATAGATAGTAGATATTATTATAGATAGTAGATATTATTATTATTCATTATTATAGATAGTATATCATATTATTATTATAGATAGTATATATTATTATAGATATAGTATATATTATTATAGATAGTATATCATATTATTATATATATTATATTATATTATTATAGATAGTAGATATTATTATAGATAGTATAATATTATTATAGATAGTATATATTATTATAGATAGTATATATTATTATATATAGATAGATATTATTATAGATAGTAGATATTATTATAGATAGTATATCATATTATTATAGATAGTATATATATTATTATAGATAGTAGATATTATTATAGATAGTAGATATTATTATAGATAGTATATCATATTATTATAGATAGTATATCATATTATTATAGATAGTAGATATTATTATTATAGATAGATATTATAGATAGTAGATATTATTATTATATATAGTATATCATATTATTATAGATAGTAGATATTATTATAGATAGTATATATATTATTATATTATATAGTAGATATTATTATTATAGATATTATTATTATAGATAGTATATCATATTATTATAGATAGTATTATATATTATAGATAGTAGATATATTATTATAGATATATAGATATTATTATAGATAGTATATATTATTATAGATAGTATATCATATTATTATAGATAGTAGATATTATTATAGATAGTATATATTATTATAGATAGTAGATATTATTATAGATAGTATATATTATTATAGATATTATTATTATAGATAGATATTATTTATAGATAGTATATTATTATATTATAGATAGTAGATATTATTATAGATAGTATATTATTATTATATTATATATTGTAGATATTATATTATATTATATATAGATATTATATCATATTATTATAGATAGTATATATTATTATAGTATATATTATTATAGATAGTATATCATATTATTATAGATAGTAGATATTATTATAGATAGATATTAGATATTATTATAGATAGTAGATATTATTATAGATAGTAGATATTATTATAGATAGTATATTATTATTATTATTATAGATAGTAGATATTATTATAGATAGTATGATATTATTATAGATAGTAGATAGTATATATTATTATAGATAGTATATCATATTATAGATAGTAGATATATTATTATAGATAGTATCATATTATTATAGATAGTATATCATATTATTATAGATAGTAGATATTATTATAGATAGTATATCATATTATTATAGATAGTAGATATTATTATAGATAGTATATATATATTATAGATAGTAGATATTATTATAGATAGTAGATATTATTATAGATAGTATATCATATTATTATAGATAGTATATATTATTAGTAGATAGATATAGATAGTAGATATTATTATAGATAGTATATATATTATTATAGATAGTAGATATTATTATAGATAGTAGATATTATTATAGATAGTTATTATTATAGATAGTATATATTATTATAGATAGTAGATATTATTATAGATAGTATATCATATTATTATAGATAGTATATATTATTATATTATTATAGATTATAGATAGTATATCATATTATTATAGATAGTATATATTATTATAGATAGTATCATATTATTATAGATAGTATATATATATTATAGATAGTAGATATTATTATAGATAGTAGATATTATTATAGATAGTATATATTATTATAGATAGTAGATATTATTATAGATAGTAGATATTATTATAGATAGTATATATTATTATAGATAGTATATATTATTATAGATAGTAGATATTATTATAGATAGTATATCATATATTATAGATAGTATATTATTATAGATAGTATATTATTATTATAGATAGTATATATATTATTATAGATAGTATATATATTATTATAGATAGTATATATTATTATAGATAGTATATCATATTATTATAGATAGTAGATATTATTATAGTATATATATTATTATTATAGATAGTAGATATTATTATAGATAGTAGATATTATTATAGATAGTATATCATATTATTATAGATAGTATATCATATTATTATAGATAGTATATATTATTATAGATAGTAGATATTATTATAGATAGTATATATTATTATAGATAGTAGATATTATTATTATTATAGATAGTATATCATATTATTATAGATAGTAGATATTATTATAGATAGTATATATTATTATAGATAGTATATATATATTATAGATAGTATATCATATTATTATAGATAGTAGATATATTATTATAGATAGATAGATATTATTATAGATAGTATATATTATTATAGATAGTAGATATTATTATTATATATAGATAGTATATCATATTATTATAGATAGTAGATATTATTATAGATAGTATATCATATTATTATAGATAGTAGATATTATTATAGATAGTATATCATATTATTATAGATAGTATATATTATTATAGATAGATAGTATATATTATTATAGATAGTAGATATTATTATTATAGATAGTAGATATTATTATAGATAGTATATATTATTATAGATAGTATATATTATTATTATAGATAGTAGATATTATTATATTATTATTAGATAGTATATATTATTATAGATAGTATATATATTATTATAGAAAGTATATCATATTATTATAGATAGTATATCATATTATTATATAGATATTATTATAGATAGTATATTATTATAGATAGTAGATATTATTATAGATATAGATATTATTATAGATAGTAGATATTATTATTATAGATAGTATATATATTATTATAGATAGTATATCATATTATTATAGATAGTATATATTATTATAGATAGTATATTATTATAGATAGTATATATTATTATAGATAGTATATATTATTATAGATAGTATATATTATTATAGATAGTATATATTATTATAGATAGTAGATATTATTATAGATAGTATATCATATTATTATAGATAGTATATCATATTATTATAGATAGTAGATATTATTATAGATAAGATATTATATTATTATAGATAGTAGATATTATTATAGATAGTAGATATTATTATAGATAGTATATCATATTATTATAGATAGTATATCATATTATCATAGATAGTAGATATTATTATAGAAAGTATATATTATTATAGATAGTATATATTATTATAGATAGTAGATATTATTATAGATAATATATATTATTATAGATAGTAGATATTATTATATATAGTAGATATTATTATATATAGTATATCATATTATTATAGATAGTAGATATTATTATAGATAGATATTATTATTATATAGTAGTAGATATTATTATTATTCATATTAGATATTAATATATATTGTAGATATTATTATTATATATAGTAGATATTATTATTCATATTAGATATTATTATATATAGTAGATATTATTATTATATAGTAGATATTATTATTCATATTAGATATTATTATATATAGTAGATATTATTATAATATGTAGTAGATATTATTATTATATATAGTATATATTATTATTCATATTAGATATTATTATATATAGTAGATATTATTATTATATATAGTAGATATTATTATAGATAGTAGATATTATTATAGATAGTATATCATATTATTATAGATAATAGATCATATTATTATACATAGTAGATATTATTATAGATAGTATATATTATTATAGATAGTAGATATTATTATAGATAGTAGATATTATTATAGATAGTATATATTATTATTCATATTAGATATTATTATATATAGTAGATATTATTATATATAGTAGATATTATTATATATAGTAGATATTATTATATATAGTATATATTATTATAGATAGTAGATATTATTATAGATAGTAGATATTATTATAGATAGTATATATTATTATTCATATTAGATATTATTATATATAGTAGATATTATTATAGATAGTAGATATTATTATAGATAGTATATATTATTATTCATATTAGATATTATTATATATAGTAGATATTATTATATATAGTAGATATTATTATAGATAGTAGATATTATTATTATTGGCACTATATATTATTATTAGTTGTAGGTCTTTTTTTTGGATTGTTGAAATTATTATTGATAGTAGATATTATTATTGATAGGAGATATTAATATTGATAGGAGATATTAATATTGATAGTATATCTTGTTATTGGTAGTATATATTGTTATTGGAAGTAGATATTATTTTTGGTAGAAAATATTATTATTAATAGTGTGTACTATTGTTTCTACAAGAGACGTCAATCCCTCCATTGTAATTTCCCTGTTGGTTTTCAATGGCACAAACGTCTTGTCTCTGGAGCTCACATCAGCACTACACTGGAGTCTGAGTATATTATTGACTTCCGGGTTGGAGCGAGCGGTCGCATCGGCACTACACTGGAGTCTGGGTATATTCAGATATGCTACCATGCCCCATGGTTTATCTCTGCCATTTCTGCCCTAACTATCTCTTCGTCTACATCTGATTTGAATGGTATGACTTTTCCTGAACGTTCAATGCCCTCTAAGAAAAGACACAATGACAATACCAATAGTAGAACAGAGGAAATGTCGATCATGGAACCGTGTTTCAAAATCAAATCAAGTCAAATTTATTTATATAGCCCTTCGTACATCAGCTGATATCTCAAAGTGCTGTACAGAAACCCAGCCTAAAACCCCAAACAGCAAGCAATGCAGGTGTAGAAGCACCTGTGTCACGTGTTCATGTCACGTGAACGTACAGAAGAAGGGGTTTGTGTTTTCTTTTCTGAAATTGGACAACAAAAAAAAGCTTTTCTTTTGTAGAATAATTACAATGACAAAACATTTGACAACTGACAACTCCACTTCTGACATACTGTCACGTGTGCTCCCGATCCGTCCTCTAGGTCACCAGGCTGCTCGTTAGGGCACACACCTGTCACCAGCGTTACGCGCATAATGACACTCACCTGGACTCCATCACCTCCTTGATGACCTGCCCTTTATGTGTCTCTCCCTTTGGTTTCTTCCCCAGGCGTCATTGTTTCTGTTTCCTGTTTCATGTCGGTTCGGCTGCTTGTGTTACGTGTTTGTTTAATTAAATGTGTTCAGTCCCTGAACATGCCACTCCTAAGATCCCCGTAGGAGATGCCCATCGGCTGGCATCAGTACAGAAATAGATATGATTTGTTAAAGATGGTAATGAGGCTCCAATTTGACATGGTCCATTTCAATTAAACGATAATTACCCAAGAGCCCCCAAAAGACCAAATCTAAATGAACGTCTTAAATGAACTGGATGTGGACAAGTTAAATGGCTCCTGACTCTTCTCTCTCTACCATTATCCACAGCCTGGTCGGCAGGCAGGTCAAAAGGGGAATGGATGTTTCACACCCCAGGTCTCCCAGCCTGTTACACACTATCCTTTGTTGGGTCAATGCTTTTCCTTCTAAACTCTTAGAAGAACAAAATATGCTCTCTAGAACCTAAAAGAGTTATTTGGCTGTCCCCGTAGGAGAACACTTTAATAAAGAACCTTTTTGGTTCCAGGTAGAACCCTTTTGAGTTCCATGTAGAATTATTTACACAAAGAGTTCTACCTGGAACCAAAAAGGGTTCTACATGGAACCAAAAACAGTTATCCTATGGGGACAGCCAAAGAACCCTTTTGAGTTCCATGTAGAATTATTTACACAAAGAGTTCTACCTGGAACCAAAAAGGGTTCTACATGGATCCAAAAACAGTTATCCTATGGGGACAGCCAAAGAACCCTTTTGTGGAACCCTTTTTTGTAAAAGTGTAGTGTATGTCGGAACAGGTAAATCCCCTATAATCACATTTTAATGAATGATCTAATGGTTGCGTTCTAAATGTAATAATTTGAATGTCTTTGTAAAACATGTAATTAGGCAGCTAACCAGGACACAGCTCCTAATGCTAGGTTCACACAGTCTCAAACACATCCAGGCGTCTTCATTAACGACTTCCCTTCTCCTCACAGAGGTCTCAGACAGGTCATCCAATCAGTCAAGGGGTCAGGAGTCAGGCATGAACATCAGTGGCTAAACTGGATTAGGGATGCCGTGCAGGGGGGGGTCATTATAACTACCCCATTGGACACAGTGAAAGGGTATAAAGGAAGTAGGACAAAGGGAGATTAGATTACCAGGGACAGGCTGCCTCTAATATGGTTCCCTGTCCCCGTATACAGTGCAATACTTTTGACCAGATCTCTATGGGTGTTCTATACAGGGACGCAGTCCACACTGCCTGGCTGCCAGTCCAGAAGCAGTTGGACCATTACATGTTGTATCTGTTTGAGATGCAGCTGTAGTGTGGTGTGGTGGTGTCAGGCCTCCAACCATCCTCGCTAGATGGCACTGTTCACACTTTCCCAGCTGCATATAGGAATTGAACTCTGCAATTTCACTCAGTCTGTAAACATCCGAGGGAAAGAGAGATAAATAGAGAGAGAGAGAGATTCAGACAGAGAGAGAGGGAAAGGAGCGAGAGAGGGAAAGGAGACAGAGAGGGAAAGGAGAGAGAGGGAGGGAAAGGAGAGAGAGAGATTCAGACAGAGAGAGAGGGAAAGGAGAGAGAGAGAGGGAAAGGAGAGAGAGAGGGAAAGGAGAGAGAGGGAGGGAAAGGAGAGAGAGGGAGGGAAAGGAGAGAGAGAGAGGGAAAGGAGAGAGAGGGAGGGAAAGGAGAGAGAGAGAGGGAAAGGAGAGAGAGAGGGAAAGGAGAGAGAGGGAGGGAAAGGAGAGAGAGGGAGGGAAAGGAGAGAGAGAGAGGGAAAGGAGAGAGAGGGAGGGAAAGGAGAGAGAGGGAGGGAAAGGAGAGAGAGAGAGGGAAAGGAGAGAGAGGGAGGGAAAGGAGAGAGAGAGAGGGAAAGGAGCGAGAGAGGGAAAGGAGAGAGAGGGAGGGAAAGGAGAGAGAGAGAGAGAGATTCAGACAGAGAGAGGGAAAGGAGCGAGAGAGGGAAAGGAGACAGAGAGGGAAAGGAGAGAGAGGGAGGGAAAGGAGAGAGAGAGAGGGAAAGGAGCGAGAGAGGGAAAGGAGAGAGAGGGAGGGAAAGGAGAGAGAGAGATTCAGACAGAGAGAGGGAAAGGAGAGAGAGGGAGGGAAAGGAGAGAGAGAGAGGGAAAGGAGCGAGAGAGGGAAAGGAGAGAGAGGGAGGGAAAGGAGAGAGAGAGGGAAAGGAGACAGAGAGGGAAAGGAGAGAGAGGGAGGGAAAGGAGAGAGAGAGAGGGAAAGGAGCGAGAGAGGGAAAGGAGACAGAGAGGGAAAGGAGAGAGAGGGAGGGAAAGGAGAGAGAGAGGGAAAGGAGAGAGAGAGGGAAAGGAGACAGAGAGGGAAAGGAGAGAGAGGGAGGGAAAGGAGAGAGAGAGAGGGAAAGGAGCGAGAGAGGGAAAGGAGAGAGAGGGAGGGAAAGGAGAGAGAGAGAGAGATTCAGACAGAGAGAGGGAAAGGAGCGAGAGAGGGAAAGGAGACAGAGAGGGAAAGGAGAGAGAGGGAGGGAAAGGAGAGAGAGAGGGAAAGGAGCGAGAGAGGGAAAGGAGAGAGAGGGAGGGAAAGGAGAGAGAGAGAGGGAAAGGAGAGAGAGAGGGAAAGGAGAGAGAGGGAGGGAAAGGAGAGAGAGAGAGGGAAAGGAGCGAGAGAGGGAAAGGAGACAGAGAGGGAAAGGAGAGAGAGGGAGGGAAAGGAGAGAGAGAGAGGGAAAGGAGAGAGAGAGGGAAAGGAGACAGAGAGGGAAAGGAGAGAGAGAGGGAAAGGAGCGAGAGAGGGAAAGGAGACAGAGAGGGAAAGGAGAGAGAGGGAGGGAAAGGAGAGAGAGAGGGAAAGGAGACAGAGAGGGAAAGGAGAGAGAGAGGGAAAGGAGACAGAGAGGGAAAGGAGAGAGAGAGGGAAAGGAGCGAGAGAGGGAAAGGAGCGAGAGAGGGAAAGGAGACAGAGAGGGAAAGGAGAGAGAGAGGGAAAGGAGACAGAGAGGGAAAGGAGAGAGAGAGGGAAAGGAGACAGAGAGGGAAAGGAGAGAGAGAGGGAAAGGAGACAGAGAGGGAAAGGAGAGAGAGAGAGAGATTCAGACAGAGAGAGGGAAAGGAGACAGAGAGGGAAAGGAGAGAGAGAGAGAGATTCAGACAGAGAGAGGGAAAGGAGACAGAGAGGGAAAGGAGAGAGAGGGAGGGAAAGGAGAGAGAGAGAGGGAAAGGAGCGAGAGAGGGAAAGGAGACAGAGAGGGAAAGGAGAGAGAGGGAGGGAAAGGAGAGAGAGAGAGGGAAAGGAGAGAGAGAGAGAGATTCAGACAGAGAGAGGGAAAGGAGCGAGAGAGGGAAAGGAGACAGAGAGGGAAAGGAGAGAGAGAGGGAAAGGAGACAGAGAGGGAAAGGAGAGAGAGAGGGAAAGGAGCGAGAGAGGGAAAGGAGAGAGAGAGGGAAAGGAGACAGAGAGGGAAAGGAGAGAGAGAGGGAAAGGAGCGAGAGAGGGAAAGGAGACAGAGAGGGAAAGGAGAGAGAGAAGGAAAGGAGACAGAGAGGGAAAGGAGACAGAGAGGGAAAGGAGCGAGAGAGGGAAAGGAGACAGAGAGGGAAAGGAGCGAGAGAGGGAAAGGAGACAGAGAGGGAAAGGAGCGAGAGAGGGAAAGGAGACAGAGAGGGAAAGGAGAGAGAGAGGGAAAGGAGACAGAGAGGGAAAGGAGAGAGAGAGGGAAAGGAGACAGAGAGGGAAAGGAGAGAGAGAGAGAGATTCAGACAGAGAGAGGGAAAGGAGCGAGAGAGGGAAAGGAGCGAGAGGGAGGGAAAGGAGAGAGAGAGAGAAAGGTGGGAGAGGGAAAGGAGCGAGAGGGAGGGAAAGGAGAGAGAGAGGGAAAGGAGAGAGAGAGAGAGAAAGAGAGAGAGATGGAAATGAGAGAGAGATAGGGAAAGGAGAGAGAGAGAGAGAGAGAGAGAGAGAGAGAGAGAAAGGTGGGAGAGGGAAAGGACATACAGACAGACAGACAGACAGACAGACAGACAGACAGACAGACAGACAGACAGACAGACAGACAGACAGACAGACAGACAGACAGACAGACAGACAGACAGACAGACAGACAGACAGACAGACAGACAGACAGACAGACAGACAGACAGACAGACAGAGATGGGTGAGGAAGAGTGAGAGATACACAGAAGGAGAGTGAGAGAGAGACAGAAGGAGAGTGAGAGAGAGACAAGGAAATAGTGAGATAGTTGAGAAAGAGTGAGAGAGAGACAGAAGGAGAGTGAGAGAGAGAGAAGGAATTAGTGAGATAGGTGAGAAAGAGTGAGAGAGAGACAGAAGGAGAGTGAGAGAGAGACAGAAGGAGAGTGAGAGAAAGTGAATCTCAATGCTTCATATAAACCTCTTCTCCTTCTCCTTCCCCTCATCTGCTGTAGTCAGTCTACACTGACCTAAATGATGTAAGACATTCTACTGAATAACCCTCCTCTGTCGATATGATGGAAACTTAGTTCATAACCCTCCTCTGTCGATATGATGGAAACTTAGTTCATAACCCTCCTCTGTCGATATGATGGAAACTTAGTTCATAACCCTCCTCTGTCGATATGATGGAAACTTAGTTCATAACCCTCCTCTGTCGATATGATGGAAACTTAGTTCATAACCCTCTTCTGTCGATATGATGGAAACTTAGTTCATAGCCCTCCTCTGTCGATATGATGGAAACTTACAGGATAACCATCCTCTGTCAACATGATGGAAACTTACAGGAAAACCCTCCTCTGTCAATATGATGGAAACTTACAGGATAACCCTCCTCTGTCAACATGATGGAAACTTAGTTCATAACCCTCCTCTGTCAATATGATGGAAGCTCAGTTCATAACCCTCCTCTGTCAACATGATGGAAACTTACAGGATAACCCTCCTCTGTCAACATGATGGAAGCTCAGTTGAAAACCCTCCTCTGTCAACATGATGGAAGCTCAGTTAATAACCCTCCTCTGTCAACCTGATGGAAACTTACAGGATAACCCTCCTCTGTCAACATGATGGAAACTTACTGGATAACCCTCCTCTGTCAACATGATGGAAACTTAGTTCATAACCCTCCTCTGTCAACATGATGGAAGCTCAGTTGAAAACCCTCCTCTGTCAACCTGATGGAAACTTACAGGATAACCCTCCTCTGTCAACATGATGGAAGCTCAGTTGAAAACCCTCCTCTGTCAACATGATGGAAGCTCAGTTAATAACCCTCCTCTGTCAACATGATGGAAGCTCAGTTGAAAACCCTCCTCTGTCAATATGATGGAAACTTACAGGATAACCCTCCTCTGTCAACATGATGGAAACTTACAGGATAACCCTCCTCTGTCAACCTGATGGAAATTTACAGGATAACCCTCCTCTGTCAACCTGATGGAAACTTACAGGATAACCCTCCTCTGTCAACCTGATGGAAACTTACAGGATAACCCTCCTCTGTCAATATGATGGAAACCCTCATCTTTCTTAAGCTATTGACCTAACTAATGGCTTGTTATGCTGATAGTAATTTTAGAGGGACTTCTCCCCAATAGCTGTTGTTTTCACATGACTCTGTTGCTGCACGAGCCACCCATTATAAATATACATTACGTAACTACAGCTCCATTGTTCCATGGTGCTACATTGACATGACGTATTGATGCGCGTTACGGTGTATTTCGTTTTACAGGAGATCTTCTGCCTAATGACTCACGTTCTCAGGGACACTACACAGGAGACCCCGGACGCTCTTCAATGCTCTCGAGAACTGAGTCACAAAGATAAGACAAGCAGAAGGCTTCTTTTGTAGACACAACAGTCAAAGGACAGCTGGTGGGAGAATGAGAGAGAGAGAGAGAGACAGAGAGAGAGAGAGAGAGAGAGAGAGAGAGAGAGAGAGAGAGAGAGAGAGAGAGAGAGAGAGAGAGAGAGAGAGAGAGAGAGAGAGAGAGAGAGAGAGAGAGAGAGAGAGAGAGAGAGAGACAGAGAGACAGAGAGACAGAGAGACAGAGAGACAGAGAGAGACAGAGAGCGAGAGAGAGGGAGAGAGAGAGAGACAGAGAGCGAGAGGGAGAGAGAGAGAGAGACAGAGAGAGAGAGAGAGAGAGACAGAGAGAGAGACAGAGAGTGTGAGACAGAGAGAGAGACAGAGAGAGAGACAGAGAGAGACAGAGAGACAGAGAGACAGAGAGACAGAGAGACAGAGAGACAGAGAGACATAGAGAGACAGAGAGAGATAGAGAGACAGAGAGACAGAGAGAGAGAAAGAGACAGTCAGAGAGAGAGAGAGACAGTCAGAGAGAGAGAGACAGTCAGAGAGAGAGACACAGTCAGAGAGAGAGAAAGAGAGAGAGAGAGAGAGAGAGAGAGAGAGACAGAGACAAAGACAGAGAGTCAGAGAGAGAGAGTCAGAGAGAGATAGTCAGAGAGAGAGAGAGAGTCAGAGAGAGAGAGAGAGAGAGACAGTCAGAGAGAGAGAGAGAGAGAGAGAGAGAGAGAGAGAGAGAGAGAGAGAGAGAGAGAGAGAGAGAGAGAGAGAGAGAGACAGAGACAAAGACAGAGACAGAGACAGAGACAGAGAGTCAGAGAGAGAGAGTCAGAGAGAGAGAGTCAGAGAGAGAGAGTCAGAGAGAGAGAGTCAGAGAGAGAGAGAGAGACAGTCAGAGAGAGAGAGAGAGAGTACATTAGATACAAACATAATAGAGAAGGACAGATGGATGGCTGGAGGGAGGGATGGATCAAGAGGGAGAGAAAGAGAGAGAGGCTAGAGGGAAGGTTTGAGGTGAGTGAGGGGATGGATGAGTGGAGGGAAGGGAGGAAAGGGTAATGAGAATGTGGATCATTGCTTACCAGCAACCTTTTGATTCCCCTCACTTCATGGGTCCGCTATCTGCATGGCTCGGGGCCACACAGACACAGAGACACACAGAGAGAGAGAGAAAGCAAACATTGCACAGCAGAGCAAACCAGCGTGTTGGGCCACATTCTCATGTTTAAGCATCACAACACACCAGCTCTCCTCCTTCAGGGCAAGTACACAGAGATAAGGCTTCTGATGTAGAGACGGAGGGAGGGAGGCGGAGGCGGGGGAGGGGGCGAGGGTGGGGGGGTTATGATATTTCTGCATATGTAACTATACCTCAGGATTATCTATAATCATGGCAGCATCCACGTTATTGGAGGAATGTTTAGAAACATATTATATTCCTTTTTAAAACAGAAAGAGAATCAAAAAATGACACAATGCAATATGTATCAATAATTTCTATTGGGAACAGGAAAATATGAAACACAACCAAAACGAGCTGCAAATGCGTGCGAGTAATATAGGACCAAATACTACACTTTTGAGTACTTCATTTATAAGAATCCATAATTTTGTCCACTACCTTTTTCAGAATTGTTGTTACGCAAAAAGCTCTTTCTCTGAGCCTCTGTATTAGCATAAAGTAATATAATTTATGATTTTATTTTGCATACAGCTGAGTGTTTGAGTTATTTATTTTTAGACAACCATTATTGCTTATCTTTATCAAGGTTGTCAATCACATCTGACCCGATGGTTTGTACCCTGAAAATATATAGATATGGACCCCCCACAGATTAGTTATAGAAACGGACCCCCTCCCACAGATTAGATATAGATACTGATCCCACCCCTCCCACAGATTAGATATAGATATGGACCCCCCCCACAGATTAGATATAGATATGGAACCCCCCCAGATTAGATATAGATATGGACCCCCCACCCCCCCACAGGTTAGATATAGATATGGACCCCCCCACAGATTAGATATAGATATGGAACCCCCACAGATTAGATATAGATACGGACCCCCGCCCCTCCCCCACAGATTAGATATAGATATGGACCCCCCCCTCTCCACAGATTAGATATAGATATGGAACCCCCTCCCACAGATTAGATATAGATATGGAACCCCCACCCCACCCCCCAGATTAGATATAGATATGGAAACCCCCCCAGATTAGATATAGAAATGGAACCCCCCAGATTAGATATAGATATGGAACCACCCCCCCCCCCAGATTAGATATAGATATGGAACCCCCCCAGATTAGATATAGAAATGGAAACCCCCAGATTAGATATAGATATGGACCCCCCCAGATTAGATATAGAAATGTAACCCCCCAGATTAGATATAGAAATGGAAACCCCCCAGATTAGATATAGAAATGGAATCCCCCCCAGATTAGATATAGATATGGAATCCCCCCAGATTAGATATAGATATGGAACACCTCCCCCAGATTAGATATAGAAATGGAATCCCCCAGATTAGATATAGAAATGGAATCCCCCCCCCCACAGATTAGATATAGATATGGAACCCCCCCAGGTTAGATATAGATATGGAACCCCCCCCAGATTAGATATAGATATGGAACCCCCCCCAGGTTAGATATAGTTATGGAACCCCCCCAGGTTAGATATAGATATGGAACCCCCCCCCCCCAGGTTAGATATAGATATGGAACCCCCCCCCCAGATTAGATATAGATATGGAACCCCCCCAGGTTAGATATAGTTATGGAACCCCCCAGGTTAGATATAGATATGGAACCCCCCCCCCAGGTTAGATATAGATATGGAACCCCCCAGGTTAGATATAGATATGGAACCCCCCAGGTTAGATATAGATATGGAACCCCCCAGGTTAGATATAGATATGGACCCCCCCCCCAGGTTAGATATAGATATGGAACCCCCCAGGTTAGATATAGATATGGAACCCCCCCCCCCCAGGTTAGATATAGATATGGAACCCCCCCCCCCAGGTTAGATATAGATATGGAACCCCCCCAGGTTAGATATAGATATGGAACCCCCCCCCCCCAGGTTAGATATAGATATGGAACCCCCCCAGGTTAGATATAGATATGGAACCCCCCCCCAGGTTAGATATAGATATGGAACCCCCCCCCAGGTTAGATATAGATATGGAACCCCCCCCAGGTTAGATATAGATATGGAACCCCCCCCCAGGTTAGATATAGATATGGAACCCCCCCCCAGGTTAGATATAGATATGGAACCCCCCCCCAGGTTAGATATAGATATGGAACCCCCCCAGGTTAGATATAGATATGGAACCCCCCCCCCCAGGTTAGATATAGATATGGAACCCCCCCCCAGATTAGGTCCCAGAAATGTAAATACTTGCTGTATTTAGCTTCCAGTCAATGTCTGTGTACCGAGTCTCATCTTTCAGATGCAGTTGGATCTGAGTTGACATCCCATAGTGTTCCAAGGTTTAGGCTAAAATAATTTACATTTACATTACATTTAAGTCATTTAGCAGACGCTCTTATCCAGAGCGACTTACAAATTGGTGCATTCACCTTATGACATCCAGTGGAACAGTCACTTTACAATAGTGCATCTAAATCTTAAAGGGGGGTGAGAGGGATTACTTATCCTATGCTAGGTATTCCTTAAAGAGGTGGGGTTTCAGGTGTCTCCGGAAGGTGGTGATTGACTCCGCTGTCCTGGCGTCGTGAGGGCGTTTGTTCCACCATTGGGGGGCCAGAGCAGCGAACAGTTTTGACTGGGCTGAGCGGGAACTGTACTTCCTCAGTGGTAGGGAGGCGAGCAGGCCAGAGGTGGATGAACGCAGTGCCCTTGTTTGGGTGTAGGGCCTGATCAGAGCCTGGAGGTACTGAGGTGCCGTTCCCCTCACAGCTCCGTAGGCAAGCACCATGGTCTTGTAGCGGATGCGAGCTTCAACTGGAAGCCAGTGGAGAGAGCGGAGGAGCGGGGTTCTGCGGCATTCTGGATGAGTTGTAGGGGTTTAAATGGCACAGGCAGGGAGCCCAGCCAATAGCAAGTTGCAGTAATCCAGACGGGAGATGACAAGTGCCTGGATTAGGACCTGCGCCGCTTCCTGTGTGAGGCAGGGTCGTACTCTGCGGATGTTGTAGAGCATGAACCTACAGGAACGGGCCAGGAATTGACAGGAATTGACGGCCCCTGAGCCGATAAAGACAATATCGGCGGCCATTTAAAAACTGTACCCGTTATGTCCGATTAGCTCAAAAAAGCCAAATTTCCTCAGCCTCTTAGTAATAACAGAAACGACACTTTGAATAACTGAAACATTTTTTTATGACAATTTGCTCTTAGGTGACATTTGTCAATATAATACATATATTTTTTTTAAATGTGCAAATTGTGTTTAAACTGACACAGTTCACAGTGACT
Source organism: Oncorhynchus gorbuscha (assembly GCF_021184085.1). Taxonomy (NCBI): domain Eukaryota; kingdom Metazoa; phylum Chordata; class Actinopteri; order Salmoniformes; family Salmonidae; genus Oncorhynchus; species Oncorhynchus gorbuscha. Next base: position 38,965 of record NW_025747148.1, read on the forward strand.
TGACTTCCCTGTACGATTACTAGGAAGTGTCAACTACAAGTCAATAACAGTCGCTTGACAGTTTCTGTGACAACATGGTAGTGTCGCCCCGTTGTCAATAGCCAATAGCAGTATCTGAGATTTTTTTTAACTATCCAAACCTTTTTATCTCCCGACCAACCTTTGACTCTCCTGGGGGGTAAAAACGAATCCCTCTAAGTTTGTGAGAAAAGCTTCTGAATGTTGGTAAAATAGGAGAGAGCTTGGCCATTTTCTTCAATCTCCACTTCAAGAGATGCTTTTAATAACCACACATACAGTATTATTCACTCCCCTTGTTTCCTAGACTGTCACTTCTTCGTGTAATCTATTGTTTAGATTATGATAAATGCAGGTAAAAGAGACGAGTGAGACGGGGAAGCACAAACACGCACATTTAAACACACACCACTCCCACACCGCCCCATGTTGGTAGCTGGCCTACTTCTCATGCTTTGTTCTGTTTAGTGATGGTGGCACGAATCATGATGCTGTGTCCTCCCCATTAACATTACATCCAACTGTCCTCCCCATTAACATTACATCCCACTGTCCTCCCCATTAACATTACATCCCACTGTCCTCCCCCATTAACATTACATCCCACTGTCCTCCCCCATTAACATTACATCCCACTGTCCTCCCCCATTAACATTACATCCCACTGTCCTCCCCCATTAACATTACATCCCACTGTCCTCCTCATTAACATTACATCCCACTGTCCTCCTCATTAACATTACATCCCACTGTCCTCCTCATTAACATTACATCCCACTGTTCCCCCATTAACATTACATCCCACTGTCCTCCCCATTAACATTACATCCCACTGTCCTCCCCCATTACATCCCACTGTTCTCCCCATTAACATTACATCCCACTGTTCCCCCCCTTTAACATTACATCCCACTGTCCTCCCCATTACATCCCACTGTTCCCCTTTTAACATTACATCCCACTGTCCTCCCCATTACATCCCACTGTTCCCCCTATACATCCCACTGTCCTCCCCATTACATGCCACTGTCCTCCCCATTACATCCCACTGTTCCCCCCTTTAACATGACATCCCACTGTTCTCCCCATTACATCCCACTGTCCTCCCCATTACATCCCACTGTTCCCCCCCATTAACATTACATCCCACTGTTCCCCCCATTAACATTACATCCCACTGTTCTCCCCATTACATCCCGATGTCCTACCCATTAACATTACATCCCACTCTCCTACCCATTAACATTACATCCCACTGTCCTCCCCATGAACATTGCATCCCACTGTCCTCCCCCATTACATCCCACTGTTCTCCCCATTACATCCCACTGTTCCCCCCATTAACATTACATCCCACTGTCCTCCCCATTAACATTACATCCCACTGTCCTACCCATTAACATTACATCCCACTGTCCTCCCCATGAACTTTACATCCCACTGTTCTCCCCATTACATCCCACTGTCCTACCCATTAACATTACATCCCACGGTTCTCCCCATTAACATTACATCCCACTGTCCTCCCCATTAACATTACATCCCACTGTCCTCCCCATTACATCCCACTGTCCTCCCCATTAACATTACATCCCACTGTCCTACCCACTAACATTACATCCCACTGTCCACCCCATTAACATTACATCCCACTGTTCTCCCCATTACATCACACTGTCCTACCCATTAACATTACATCCCACTGTTCTCCCCATTACATCCCAATGTCCTCCCCCATTAACATTACATCCCACTGTCCTCCACATTAACATTACATCCCACTGTCTTCCCCCATTAACATTACATCCCGCTGTCCTCCCCATTAACATTACATCTCACTGTTCTCCCCATTACATCCCACTGTCCTACCCATTAACATTACATCCCACTGTCCTACCCATTAACATTACATCCCACTGTCCTCCCCATTAACATTACATCCCACTGTTCTACACATTAACATTACATCCCACTGTTCTCCCCATTACATCCCACTGTCCTACCCATTAACATTACATCTCACTGTCCTACCCATTAACATTACATCCCACTGTTCTCCCCATTACATCCCACTGTCCTACCCATTAACATTACATCCCACTGTCCTCCCCATTAACATTACATCCCACTGTCCTCCTCATTAACATTACATCCCACTGTCCTCCTCATTAACATTACATCCCACTGTTCCCCCCATTAACATTACATCCCACTGTCCTACCCATTAACATTACATCCCACTGCCCTCCCCATTAACATTACATCCCACTGTCCTCCACATTAATATTACATCCCACTGTCTTCCCCCATTAACATTACATCCCGCTGTCCTCCCCATTAACATTACATCCCACTGTTCTCCCCATTACATCCCACTGTCCTACCCATTAATATTACATCCCACTGTCCTCCCAAATTACATTAAATCCCACTGTCCTACCCATTAACATTACATCCCACTGTCCCCCACATTAACATTACATCCCACTGTCTTCCCCCATTAACATTACATCCCGCTGTCCTCCCCATTAACATTACATCCCACTGTTCTCCCCATTACATCCCACTGTACTACCCATTAACATTACATCCCACTGTCCTCCCAAATTACATTACATCCCACTGTCCTACCCATTAACATTACATCCCACTGTCCTCCCCATTAACATTACATCCCACTGTCCTCCCCCATTAACATTACATCCCACTGTTCTCCCCATTACATCCCACTGTCCTCCCCATTACATCCCACTGTCCTACCCATTAACATTACATCCCACTGTCCTACCCATTAACATTACATCCCACTGTCCTCCCCATTAACATTACATCTCACTGTCCTACCCATTAACATTACATCCCACTGTTCTCCCCATTACATCCCACTGTCCTCCCCATTAACATTACATCCCACTGTCCTCCCCATTAACATTACATGCCACTGTCCTCCCCATTAACATTACATCCCACTGTCCTACCCATTAACATTACATCCCACTGTCCTCCCAAATTACATTACATCCCACTGTCCTAACCATTAACATTACATCCCACTGTCCTCCCAATTAACATTACATCCCACTGTCCTCCCAATTAACATTACATCCCACTGTCCTCCCAATTAACATTACATCCAACTGTCCTCCCAATTAACATTACATCCCACTGTCCTACCCATTAACATTACATCCCACTGTCCTCCCCGTTAACATTACATCCCACTGTCCTACCCATTAACATTACATCCCACTGTCCTACCCATTACATCCCACTGTCCTCCCCCATTAACATTACATCCCACTGTTCTCCCCATTACATCCCACTGTCCTCCCCATTACATCCCACTGTCCTACCCATTAACATTACATCCCACTGTTCTCCCCATTACATCCCACTGTCCTCCCCCATTAACATTACATCCCACTGTTCTCCCCATTACATCCCACTGTCCTCCCCATTAACATTACATCCCACTGTCCTCCCCATTAACATTACATCCCACTGTTCCCCCATTAACATTACATCCCACTGCCCTCCCCATCAACATTACATCCCACTGTCCTACCCATTAACATTACATCCCACTGTTCTCCCCATTAACATTACATCCCACTGTCCTCCCCATTAACACTACATCCCACTGTCCTCCCCCATTACATCACACTGTTCTTCACATTACATCCCACTGTTCCCCCCATTAACATTACATCCCACTGTTCTCCCCATTACATCCCACTGTCGTACCCATTAACATTACATCCCACTGTTCCCCCCATTAACATGACATCCCACTGTCCTCCCTATTAACATTACATCCCACTGCCCTCCCCATTAACATTACATCCCACTGTCCTCCCCATTAACAATACATCCCACTGTTCACCCCATTACATGCCACTGTCCTCCCCATTAACATTACATCCCACTGTCCTACCCATTAACATTACATCCCACTGTCCTCCCCATTAACATTACATCCCACTCTTCTCCCCATTACATCCCACTGTCCTACCCATTAACATTACATCCCACTGTCCTACCCATTGACATTACATCCCACTGTCCTCCCCATTAACATTACATCCCACTGTCGTACCCATTAACATTACATCCCACTGTTCCCCCCATTAACATGACATCCCACTGTCCTCCCCATTAACATTACATCCCACTGCCCTCCCCATTAACATTACATCCCACTGTCCTCCCCATTAACATTACATCCCACTGTTCTCCCCATTACATGCCACTGTCCTCCCCATTAACATTGCATCCCACTGTCCTCCCCATTAACATTACATCCCACTGTTCTCCCCATTACATGCCACTGTCCTCCTCATTAACATTACATCCCACTGTCCTCCCCATTAACATTACATCCCACTGTCCTCCACATTAACATTACATCCCACTGTCTTCCCCCATTAACATTACATCCCGCTGTCCTCCCCATTAACATTACATCTCACTGTTCTCCCCATTACATCCCACTGTCCTACCCATTAACATTACATCCCACTGTCCTACCCATTAACATTACATCCCACTGTCCTCCCCATTAACATTACATCCCACTGTTCTACCCATTAACATTACATCCCACTGTTCTCCCCATTACATCCCACTGTCCTCCTCATTAACATTACATCCCACTGTCCTCCTCATTAACATTACATCCCACTGTTCCCCCCATTAACATTACATCCCACTGTCCTCCACATTAACATTACATCCCACTGTCTTCCCCCATTAACATTACATCCCGCTGTCCTCCCCATTAACATTACATCCCACTGTTCTCCCCATTACATCCCACTGTCCTACCCATTACATCCCACTGTCCTACCCATTAACATTACATCCCACTGTTCTCCCCATTACATCCCACTGTCCTACCCATTAACATTACATCCCACTGTCCTCCCCATTAACATTACATCCCACTGTCCTCCTCATTAACATTACATCCCACTGTCCCCCACATTAACATTACATCCCACTGTCTTCCCCCATTAACATTACATCCCGCTGTCCTCCCCATTAACATTACATCCCACTGTTCTCCCCATTACATCCCACTGTACTACCCATTAACATTACATCCCACTGTCCACCCAAATTACATTACATCCCACTGTCCTACCCATTAACATTACATCCCACTGTCCTCCCAATTAACATTACATCCCACTGTCCTCCCAATTAACATTACATCCCACTGTCCTCCCCGTTAACATTACATCCCACTGTCCTACCCATTAACATTACATCCTACTGTCATCCCCATTACATCCCACTGTCCTCCCCATTAACATTACATCCCACTGTCCTCCCCGTTAACATTACATCCCACTGTCCTCCCCATTACATCCCACTGTCGTACCCATTAACATTACATCCCACTGTTCCCCCATTAACATGACATCCCACTGTCCTCCCCATTAACATTACATCCCACTGCCCTCCCCATTAACATTACATCCCACTGTCCTCCCCATTAACAATACATCCCACTGTTCACCCCATTACATGCCACTGTCCTCCCCATTAACATTACATCCCACTGTCCTACCCATTAACATTACATCCCACTGTCCTCCCCATTAACATTACATCCCACTCTTCTCCCCATTACATCCCACTGTCCTACCCATTAACATTACATCCCACTGTCCTACCCATTGACATTACATCCCACTGTCCTCCCCATTAACATTACATCCCACTGTCCTACCCATTAACATTACATCCCACTGTTCTCCCCATTACATCCCACTGTCGTACCCATTAACATTACATCCCACTGTTCCCCCCATTAACATGACATCCCACTGTCCTCCCCATTAACATTACATCCCACTGCCCTCCCCATTAACATTACATCCCACTGTCCTCCCCATTAACATTACATCCCACTGTTCTCCCCATTACATGCCACTGTCCTCCCCATTAACATTGCATCCCACTGTCCTCCCCATTAACATTACATCCCACTGTTCTCCCCATTACATGCCACTGTCCTCCTCATTAACATTACATCCCACTGTCCTCCCCATTAACATTACATCCCACTGTCCTCCACATTAACATTACATCCCACTGTCTTCCCCCATTAACATTACATCCCGCTGTCCTCCCCATTAACATTACATCTCACTGTTCTCCCCATTACATCCCACTGTCCTACCCATTAACATTACATCCCACTGTCCTACCCATTAACATTACATCCCACTGTCCTCCCCATTAACATTACATCCCACTGTTCTACCCATTAACATTACATCCCACTGTTCTCCCCATTACATCCCACTGTCCTACCCATTAACATTACATCCCACTGTCCTACCCATTAACATTACATCCCACTGTCCTCCCCATTAACATTACATCCCACTGTTCTACCCATTAACATTACATCCCACTGTTCTCCCCATTACATCCCACTGTTCTACCCATTAACATTACATCCCACTGTTCTCCCCATTACATCCCACTGTCCTACCCACTAACATTACATCCCACTGTCCTCCCCATTAACATTACATTCCACTGTCCTCCCCATTACATCCCACTGTCCTACCCATTAACATTACATCTCACTGTCCTACCCATTAACATTACATCCCACTGTTCTCCCCATTACATCCCACTGTCCTACCCATTAACATTACATCCCACTGTCCTCCCCATTAACATTACATCCCACTGTCCTCCTCATTAACATTACATCACACTGTCCTCCTCATTAACATTACATCCCACTGTTCCCCCCATTAACATTACATCCCACTGTCCTCCACATTAACATTACATCCCACTGTCTTCCCCCATTAACATTACATCCCGCTGTCCTCCCCATTAACATTACATCCCACTGTTCTCCCCATTACATCCCACTGTCCTACCCATTACATCCCACTGTCCTACCCATTAACATTACATCTCACTGTCCTACCCATTAACATTACATCCCACTGTTCTCCCCATTACATCCCACTGTCCTACCCATTAACATTACATCCCACTGTCCTCCCCATTAACATTACATCCCACTGTCCTCCTCATTAACATTACATCCCACTGTCCTCCTCATTAACATTACATCCCACTGTTCCCCCCATTAACATTACATCCCACTGTCCTACCCATTAACATTACACCCCACTGCCCTCCCCATTAACATTACATCCCACTGTCCTCCACATTAACATTACATCCCACTGTCTTCCCCCATTAACATTACATCCCGCTGTCCTCCCCATTAACATTACATCCCACTGTTCTCCCCATTACATCCCACTGTCCTACCCATTAACATTACATCCCACTGTCCTCCCAAATTACATTAAATCCCACTGTCCCCCCCATTAACATGACATCCCACTGTCCTCCCCATTAACATTACATCCCACTGCCCTCCCCATTAACATTACATCCCACTGTCCTCCCCATTAACATTACATCCCACTGTTCTCCCCATTACATCCCACTGTCCTACCCATTAACATTACATCCCACTGTCCTCCCAAATTACATTACATCCCACTGTCCTACCCATTAACATTACATCCCACTGTCCTCCCAATTAACATTACATCCCACTGTCCTCCCATTAACATTACATCCCACTGTCCTCCCCATTAACATTACATCCCACTGTCCTACCCATTAACATTACATCCCACTGTCATCCTATTAACATTACATCCCACTGTCCTCCCATTAACATTACATCCCACTGTCCTCCCCATTAACATTACATCCCACTGTCCTACCCATTAACATTACATCCCACTGTCCTCCCCATTAACATTACATCCCACTGTCCTCCCCATTAACATTACATCCCACTGTTCTCCCATTACATCCCCACTCCTCCCCATTACATCCCACTGTCCTACCCATTAACATTACATCCCACTGTTCTCCCCATTACATCCCACTGTCCTCCCCATTACATCCCACTGTTCTCCCATTAACATTACATCCCACTGTCCTCCCCATTAACATTACATCCCACTGTTCCCCCCCATTACATCCCACTGTCCTCCCCATTAACATTACATCCCACTGTCCTCCCCATTAACATTACATCCCACTGTCCTCCCCATTAACATTACATCCACTGTCCTCCCCATTAACATTACATCCCACTGTCCTCCCCATTAACATTACATCCCACTGTCCTCCACATTAACATTACATCCCACTGTCCTCCCCATTAACATTACATCCCACTGTCCTCCCCATTAACATTACATCCCACTGTTCCCATCCCCACTCCCCATTACATTACATCCCACTGTCCTACCCATTAACATTACATCCCACTGTCCTCCCCATTAACATTACATCCCACTGTTCTCCCCATTACATCCCACTGTCCTACCCATTAACATTACATCCCACTGTCCTCCCCATTAACATTACATCCCACTGTCCTCCCCATTAACATTACATCCCACTGTCCAACCCATTAACATTACATCCCACTGTTCTCCCCATTAACATCATCCCACTGTCCTACCCATTAACATTACATCCCACTGTTCCCCCCATTAACATTACATCCCACTGTCCTCCCCATTAACATTACATCCCACTGTCTTCCCCATTAACATTACATCCCACTGTCCTCCCCATTAACATTACATCCCACTGTTCTCCCCATTACATTACATCCCACTGTCCTCCCCATTAACATTACATCCCACTGTCCTCCCCATTAACATTACATCCCACTGTCCTCCCCATTAACATTACATCCACTGTCCTCCATTAACATTACATCCCACTGTCTTCCCCATTAACATTACATCCCACTGTCCTCCACATTAACATTACATCCCACTGTTCTCCCCATTACATCCCATGTAACCCATTAACATTACATCCCACTGTCCTCCCCATTAACATTACATCCACTGTTCTCCCCATTAACATTACATCCCACTGTCCTCCCATTAACATTACATCCCACTGTCCTCCCCATTAACATTACATCCCACTGTCCTCCCCATTAACATTACATCCCACTGTCCTACCCATTAACATTACATCCCACTGTTCTCCCCATTACATCCCACTGTCCTCCCCATTAACATTACATCCCACTGTCCTCCCATTAACATTACATCCCACTGTCCTCCCATTAACATTACATCCCACTGTCCTCCCATTAACATTACATCCCACTGTCCTCCCCATTAACATTACATCCCACTGTCCTCCCATTAACATTACATCCCACTGTCCTACCCATTAACATTACATCCCACTGTCCTCCCCCATTAACATTACATCCCACTGTCCTCCCCATTAACATTACATCCCACTGTCCTCCCCATTAACATTACATCCCACTGTCCTCCCATTAACATTACATCCCACTGTCCTCCCCATTAACATTACATCCCACTGTCCTCCCCATTAACATTACATCCCACTGTCCTCCCCATTAACATTACATCCACTGTCCTCCCCATTAACATTACATCCCACTGTCCTCCCAAATTAACATTACATCCCACTGTCCTCCCCCATTAACATTACATCCCACTACAACATCCCCACTGTCCTCCCCATTAACATTACATCCCACTGTCCTCCCCATTAACATTACATCCACTGTCTCCCCATTACATCCCACTGTCCTACCCATTAACATTACATCCCACTGTCCTCCCATTAACATTACATCCCACTGTCCTCCCCATTAACATTACATCCCACTGTCCCCCATTAACATTACATCCCACTGTCTCCCATTAACATTACATCCCACTGTCCTCTTAACCCATTAACATTACATCCCACTGTCCTCCCCATTAACATTACATCCCACTGTCCTCCCCATTAACATTACATCCCACTGTTCTCCCCATTAACATTACACTGTCCTCCCAATTAACACTGTTCTCCCATCCCACTGTCCTCCCCATTAACATTACATCCCACTGTCCTCCCATTACATCCCATTAACATTACATCCCACTGTCCTCCCATTAACATTACATCCCACTGTCCTCCCCATTAACATTACATCCCACTGTCCTCCCATTAACATTACATCCCACTGTCCTCCCCATTAACATTACATCCCACTGTCCTACCCATTAACATTACATCCCACTGTCCCACTTACATCCCACTGTCCTACCCATTAACATTACATCCCACTGTCCTCCCATTAACATTACATCCCACTGTCCTCCCCATTAACATTACATCCCACTGTCCTCCCCATTAACATTACATCCCACTGTCCTCCCATTAACATTACATCCCACTGTTCCCCATTAACATTACATCCCACTGTCCTACCCATTAACATTACATCCCACTGTCCTCCCCATTAACATTACATCCCACTGTCCTCCCCATTAACATTACATCCCACTGTCCTCCCCATTAACATTACATCCCACTGTCCTCCCCATTAACATTACATCCCACTGTCTCCCATTAACATTACATCCCACTGTCCTCCCCATTAACATTACATCCCACTGTCCTCCCAAATTACATTAAATCCCACTGTCCTACCCATTAACATTACATCCCACTGTCCCCCACATTAACATTACATCCCACTGTCTTCCCCCATTAACATTACATCCCGCTGTCCTCCCAATTAACATTACATCCCACTGTCCTCCCAATTAACATTACATCCCACTGTCCTACCCATTAACATTACATCCTACTGTCATCCCCATTACATCCCACTGTCCTCCCCATTAACATTACATCTCACTGTCCTACCCATTAACATTACATTAACCCACTGTCCTCCCCATTAACATTACATCCCACTGTTCCCCCAATTAACATTACATCCCACTGTCCTCCCCATTAACATTACATCCCACTGTCCTCCCAATTAACATTACATCCCACTGTCCTCCCAATTAACATTACATCCCACTGTCCTACCCATTAACATTACATCCCACTGTCCTCCCCATTAACATTACATCCCACTGTCCTCCCCATTAACATTACATCCCACTGTCCTCCCCATTAACATTACATCCCACTGTCCTACCCATTAACATTACAGCCCACTGTCCTACCCATTAACATTACATCCCACTGTCCTACCGCATTAACATTACATCCCACTGTCCTACCCATTAACATTACATCCCACTGTCCTACCCATTAACATTACATCCCACTGTCCTCCCCATTAACATTACATCCCACTGTCCTACCCATTAACATTACATCCCACTGTTCTCCCCATTACATCCCACTGTCGTATCCCATTAACATTACATCCCACTGTTCCCCCCATTAACATGACATCCCACTGTCCTCCCCATTAACATTACATCCCACTGCCCTCCCCATTAACATTACATCCCACTGTCCTCCCCATTAACATTACATCCCACTGTCCTACCCATTAACATTACATCCCACTGTCCTCCCCATTAACATTACATCCCACTGTCCTACCCATTAACATTACATCCCACTGTCCTCCCATTAACATTACATCCCACTGTCCTCCCCATTAACATTACATCCCACTGTCTTCCCCATTAACATTACATCCCGCTGTCCTCCCAATTAACATTACATCCCACTGTCCTCCCCATTAACATTACATCCCACTGTCCTACCCATTAACATTACATCCCACTGTCCTCCCCATTAATCCCACTTCCTACCCATTAACATTACATCCCACTGTCCTACCCATTAACATTACATCCCACTGTCCTCCCCATTAACATTACATCCCACTGTTCTCCCAATTAACATTACATCCCACTGTCCTCCCCATTAACATTACATCCCACTGTCCTCCCATTAACATTACATCCCACTGTCCTCCCCATTAACATTACATCCCACTGTCCTCCCCATTAACATTACATCCCACTGTCCTCCCATTAACATTACATCCCACTGTCCTCCCCATTAACATTACATCCCACTGTCCTCCCCATTAACATTACATCCCACTGTCCTCCCATTAACATTACATCCCACTGTCCTACCCATTAACATTACATCCCACTGTCCTCCCGCATTAACATTACATCCCACTGTCCTACCCATTAACATTACATCCCACTGTTCTCCCCATTACATCCCACTGTCCTCCCCATTAACATTACATCCCACTGTTCCCCCCCATTAACATTACATCCCGCTGTCCTCCCCATTAACATTACATCCCACTGTCCTCCTCATTAACATTACATCCCACTGTCCTCCTCATTAACATTACATCCCACTGTCCTCCCCATTAACATTACATCCCACTGTCCTCCCCATTACATCCCACTGTCGTACCCATTAACATTACATCCCACTGTTCTCCCCATTAACATTACATCCCACTGTCCTACCCATTAACATTACATCCCACTGCCCTCCCCATTAACATTACATCCCACTGTCCTCCACATTAACATTACATCCCACTGTCTTCCCCCATTAACATTACATCCCACTGTCCTCCCCATTAACATTACATCCCACTGTTCTCCCATTACATCCCACTGTCCTACCTTAACATTACATCCCACTGTCCTCCCAAATTACATTAAATCCCACTGTCCTACCCATTAACATTACATCCCACTGTCCTCCCCATTAACATTACATCCCACTGTTCTCCCCATTACATCCCACTGTCCTACCCATTAACATTACATCCCACTGTCCTCCCAAATTACATTACATCCCACTGTCCTACCCATTAACATTACATCCCACTGTCCTCCCCATTAACATTACATCCCACTGTCCTCCCCATTAACATTACATCCCACTGTCCTCCCAATTAACATTACATCCCACTGTCCTCCCATTAACATTACATCCCACTGTCCTCCCCATTAACATTACATCCCACTGTCCTACCCATTAACATTACATCCCACTGTCCTACCCATTAACATTACATCCCACTGTCCTCCCATTAACATTACATCCCACTGTCCTCCCCATTAACATTACATCCCACTGTCCTCCCCATTAACATTGCATCCCACTGTTCTCCCATTAACATTACATCCCACTGTCCTCCCCATTAACATTACATCCCACTGTCCTCCCCATTAACATTACATCCACTGTCCTACCCATTAACATTACATCCCACTGTTCTCCCCATTACATCCCACTGTCCTCCCCATTAACATTACATCCCACTGTCCTCCCCATTAACATTACATCCCACTGTCCTCCCCATTAACATTACATCCCACTGTCCTCCCAAATTACATTACATCCCACTGTCCTAACCATTAACATTACATCCCACTGTCCTCCCAATTAACATTACATCCCACTGTCCTCCCAATTAACATTACATCCCACTGTCCTCCCCGTTAACATTACATCCCACTGTCCTACCCATTAACATTACATCCCACTGTCCTCCCCATTACATCCCACTGTCCTCCCCATTAACATTACATCCCACTGTTCTCCCCATTAACATGTCCTCCCCACATCCCACTGTCCTACCCATTAACATTACATCCCACTGTTCTCCCCATTACATCCCACTGTCCTCCCCCATTAACATTACATCCCACTGTTCTCCCCATTACATCCCACTGTCCTCCCCATTAACATTACATCCCACTGTTCCCCCCATTAACATTACATCCCACTGTCCTCCCATTAACATTACATCCCACTGTCCTCCCCATTAACATTACATCCCACTATTAACATCCCACTGTCCTTACCCATTAACATTACATCCCACTGTTCCCCCCATTACATCCCACTGTCCTACCCATTAACATTACATCCCACTGTCCTCCCCATTAACATTACATCCCACTGTCCCCCATTAACATTACATCCCACTGTTCTCCCCATTAACATTACATCCCACTGTCCTCCCCATTAACATTACATCCCACTGTTCTCCCCATTACATCCCACTGTCCTCCCCATTAACATTACATCCCACTGTTCCCCCATTAACATGACATCCCACTGTCCTACCCATTAACATTACATCCCACTGTTCTCCCCATTACATCCCACTGTCCTACCCATTAACATTACATCCCACTGTCCTTAACCATCCCACTGTCCTCCCATTAACATTACATCCCACTGTCCTCCCCATTAACATTACATCCACTGTCCTCCCCATTAACATTACATCCCACTGTCCTACCCATTAACATTACATCCCACTGTCCTCCCCATTAACATTACATCCCACTGTCCTACCCATTAACATTACATCCCACTGTCCTCCCATTAACATTACATCCCACTGTCCTCCCAATTAACATTACATCCCACTGTCCTCCCAATTAACATTACATCCCACTGTCCTACCCATTAACATTACATCCTACTGTCATCCCCATTAACATCCCACTGTCCTCCCCATTAACATTACATCCCACTGTCCTCCCCATTAACATTACATCCCACTGTCCTCCCCATTAACATTACATCCCACTGTTCCCCCCATTAACATTACATCCCACTGTCCTCCCCATTAACATTACATCCCACTGTCCTCCCCATTAACATTACATCCCACTGTCCTCCCCATTAACATTACATCCCACTGTCCTACCCATTAACATTACATCCCACTGTCCTCCCCATTAACATTACATCCCACTGTCCTCCCCATTAACATTACATCCCACTGTCCTCCCCATTAACATTACATCCCACTGTCCTCCCCATTAACATTACATCCCACTGTCCTCCCCATTAACATTACATCCCACTGTCCTACCCATTAACATTACATCCCACTGTCCTCCCATTAACATTACATCCCACTGTAACATTACATCCTCCCCCCCATTAACATTACATCCCACTGTCCTACCCATTAACATTAATCCCATGTTCTCCCCATTATCCCACTGTCCTCCCATTAACATTACATCCCACTGTTCCCCCCATTAACATTACATCCCACTGTCCTCCCCATTAACATTACATCCCACTGTCCTCCCCATTAACATTACATCCCACTGTCCTCCCCATTAACATTACATCCCACTGTCCTCCCATTAACATTACATCCCACTGTCCTCCCCCCACTGTCCTTAACATTACATCCCACTGTCCTACCCATTAACATTACATCCCACTGTCCTCCCCATTAACATTACATCCCACTGTCCTCCCCATTAACATTACATCCCACTGTCCTCCCCATTAACATTACATCCCACTGTCCTCCCCTGTCCTCCCCATTAACATTACATCCCACTGTTCCTCCCCATTAACATTACATCCCACTGTCCTCCCCATTAACATTACATCCCACTGTCCTCCCCATTAACATTACATCCCACTGTTCCTTACCCTCCCCATTAACATTAATCATTACATCCCACTGTCCTCCCCATTAACATTACATCCCACTGTTCTCCCCATTACCCCATTAACATTACATCCCACTGTCCTCCCCATTAACATTACATCCCACTGTCCTCCCCATTAACATTACATCCCACTGTCCTCCCCATTAACATTACATCCCACTGTCCTACCCATTAACATTACATCCCACTGTCCTCCCCATTAACATTACATCCCACTGTTACCCATTAACATTACATCCCACTGTCCTACCCATTAACATTACATCCCACTGTCCCCCATTAACATTAACATTACATCCCACTGTCTTCCCCCATTAACATTACATCCCACTGTCCTCCCAATTAACATTACATCCCACTGTCCTCCCAATTAACATTACATCCCACTGTCCTACCCATTAACATTAATCCTATTCATCCCCATCCCACTGTCCTCCCCATTAACATTACATCCCACTGTCCTACCCATTAACATTACATCCCACTGTCCTCCCCATTAACATTACATCCCACTGTTCCCCCATTAACATTACATCCCACTGTCCTCCCCATTAACATTACATCCCACTGTCCTCCCATTAACATTACATCCCACTGTCCTCCCATTAACATTACATCCCACTGTCCTACCCATTAACATTACATCCCACTGTCCTCCCCATTAACATTACATCCCACTGTCCTCCCCATTAACATTACATCCCCTCCCCATTAACATTACATCCCACTGTCCTCCCCATTAACATTACATCCCACTGCCCTCCCCATCAACATTACATCCCACTGTCCTACCCATTAACATTACATCCACTGTCCTACCCATTAACATTACATCCCACTGTCCTACCCATTAACATTACATCCCACTGTCCTCCCCATTAACATTACATCCCACTGTCCTCCCCATTAACATTACATCCCACTGTTCTCCCCATTAACATCCCATCTGTCGTACCCATTAACATTACATCCCACTGTCCTCCCCATTAACATTACATCCCACTGTCCTCCCCATTAACATTACATCCCACTGTCTCCCCATTAACATTACATCCCACTGTCCTCCCCATTAACATTACATCCCACTGTCCTCCCATTAACATTACATCCCACTGTCCTACCCATTAACATTACATCCCACTGTCCTCCCATTAACATTACATCCCACTGTCCTACCCATTAACATTACATCCCACTGTCCTCCCCATTAACATTACATCCCACTGTCCTACCCATTAACATTACATCCCACTGTCCTCCCATTAACATTACATCCCACTGTCCTCCCCATTAACATTACATCCCACTGTCCTACCCATTAACATTACATCCCACTGTTCTCCCCATTACATCCCACTGTCCTCCCCATTAACATTACATCCCACTGTTCCCCCATTAACATTACATCCCACTGTCCTCCCCATTAACATTACATCCCACTGTCCTCCCATTAACATTACATCCCACTGTCCTCCTCATTAACATTACATCCCACTGTCCTCCCCATTAACATTACATCCCA
Organism: Oncorhynchus gorbuscha; assembly: GCF_021184085.1. Classification (NCBI taxonomy): domain Eukaryota; kingdom Metazoa; phylum Chordata; class Actinopteri; order Salmoniformes; family Salmonidae; genus Oncorhynchus; species Oncorhynchus gorbuscha. The sequence goes on from NW_025747148.1 coordinate 55,852, forward strand.
CTGTCCTCCCATTAACATTACATCCCACTGTTCTCCCCATTAACATTACATCCCACTGTCCTACCCATTAACATTACATCCCACTGTCCTCCCCATTAACATTACATCCCACTGTCCTCCCACATTAACATTACATCCCACTGTCTTCCCCATTAACATTACATCCCACTGTCCTCCCCATTAACATTACATCCCACTGTTCTCCCCATTACATCCCACTGTCCTACCCATTAACATTACATCCCACTGTCCTCCCAAATTACATTAAATCCCACTGTCCTACCCATTAACATTACATCCCACTGTCCTCCCCATTAACATTACATCCCACTGTCCTCCCCATTACATCCCACTGTACTACCCATTAACATTACATCCACTGTCCTCCCAATTAACATTACATCCCACTGTCCTACCCATTAACATTACATCCCACTGTCCTCCCATTAACATTACATCCCACTGTCCTCCCCATTATCATTACATCCTACATCCCACTGTCCTCCCCATTAACATTACATCCCACTGTCCTCCCCATTAACATTACATCCCACTGTCCTACCCATTAACATTACATCCCACTGTCCTCCCCATTAACATTACATCCCACTGTTCTCCCCATTACATCCCACTGTCCTCCCCATTAACATTACATCCCACTGTCCTCCCATTAACATTACATCCCACTGTCCTCCCCATTAACATTACATCCCACTGTTCTCCCCATTAACATTACATCCCACTGTCCTCCCCATTAACATTACATCCCACTGTCCCCCCATTAACATGACATCCCACTGTCCTCCCCATTAAACATTACATCCCACTGTTCTCCCCATTAACATTACATCCCACTGTCCTCCCCATTAACATTACATCCCACTGTCCTACCCATTAACATTACATCCCACTGTCCTCCCCATTAACATTACATCCCACTGCCCTACCCATTAACATTACATCCCACTGTCCTACCCATTAACATTACATCCCACTGTCCTCCCATTAACATTACATCCCACTGTCCTCCCAATTAACATTACATCCCACTGTCCTACCCATTAACATTACATCCTACTGTCATCCCCATTACATCCCACTGTCCTCCCCATTAACATTACATCCCACTGTCCTCCCCATTAACATTACATCCCACTGTCCTCCCCATTAACATTACATCCCACTGTTCCCCCAATTAACATTACACCCCACTGTCCTCCCCATTAACATTACATCCCACTGTCCTCCCAATTAACATTACATCCCACTGTCCTCCCAATTAACATTACATCCCACTGTCCTACCCATTAACATTACATCCCACTGTCTTCCCCATTAACATTACATCCCACTGTCCTCCCCATTAACATTACATCCCACTGTCCTCCCCATTAACATTACATCCCACTGTCCTACCCATTAACATTACATCCCACTGCCCTCCCCATCAACATTACATCCCACTGTCCTACCCATTAACATTACAGCCCACTGTCCTACCCATTAACATTACATCCCACTGTCCTACCCATTAACATTACATCCCACTGTCCTCCCCCATTAACATTACATCCCACTGTTCTCCCCATTACATCCCACTGTCGTACCCATTAACATTACATCCCACTGTTCCCCCCATTAACATGACATCCCACTGTCCTCCCCATTAACATTACATCCCACTGCCCTCCCCATTAACATTACATCCCACTGTCCTCCCCATTAACATTACATCCCACTGTCCTACCCATTAACATTACATCCCACTGTCCTCCCCATTAACATTACATCCCACTGCCCTACCCATTAACATTACATCCCACTGTCCTCCCCATTAACATTACATCCCACTGTCCTACCCATTAACATTACATCCCACTGTCCTCCCCATTAACATTACATCCCACTGTCCTCCCCCATTAACATTACATCCCACTGTCCTACCCATTAACATTACATCCCACTGTTCTCCCCATTACATCCCACTGTCCTCCCCATTAACATTACATCCCACTGTTCCCCCCCATTAACATTACATCCCACTGTTCTCCCCATTAACATGACATCCCACTGTCCTCCCCATTAACATTACATCCCACTGTTCTCCCCATTACATCCCACTGTCCTCCCCATTAACATTACATCCCACTGTTCCCCCCATTAACATGACATCCCACTGTCCTACCCATTAACATTACATCCCACTGTTCTCCCCATTACATCCCACTGTCGTACCCATTAACATTACATCCCACTGTTCCCCCCATTAACATGACATCCCACTGTCCTCCCCATTAACATTACATCCCACTGCCCTCCCCATTAACATTACATCCCACTGTCCTCCCCATTAACATTACATCCCACTGTCCTACCCATTAACATTACATCCCACTGTCCTCCCCATTAACATTACATCCCACTTCCCTACCCATTAACATTACATCCCACTGTCCTACCCATTAACATTACATCCCACTGTCCCCCACATTAACATTACATCCCACTGTCTTCCCCCATTAACATTACATCCCGCTGTCCTCCCAATTAACATTACATCCCACTGTCCTCCCAATTAACATTACATCCCACTGTCCTACCCATTAACATTACATCCTACTGTCATCCCCATTACATCCCACTGTCCTCCCCATTAACATTACATCCCACTGTCCTACCCATTAACATTACATCCCACTGTCCTCCCCATTAACATTACATCCCACTGTTCCCCCAATTAACATTACATCCCACTGTCCTCCCCATTAACATTACATCCCACTGTCCTCCCAATTAACATTACATCCCACTGTCCTCCCAATTAACATTACATCCCACTGTCCTACCCATTAACATTACATCCCACTGTCCTCCCCATTAACATTACATCCCACTGTCCTCCCCATTAACATTACATCCCACTGTCCTCCCCATTAACATTACATCCCACTGTCCTACCCATTAACATTACATCCCACTGCCCTCCCCATCAACATTACATCCCACTGTCCTACCCATTAACATTACAGCCCACTGTCCTACCCATTAACATTACATCCCACTGTCCTACCCATTAACATTACATCCCACTGTCCTCCCCCATTAACATTACATCCCACTGTCCTACCCATTAACATTACATCCCACTGTTCTCCCCATTACATCCCACTGTCGTACCCATTAACATTACATCCCACTGTTCCCCCCATTAACATGACATCCCACTGTCCTCCCCATTAACATTACATCCCACTGCCCTCCCCATTAACATTACATCCCACTGTCCTCCCCATTAACATTACATCCCACTGTCCTACCCATTAACATTACATCCCACTGTCCTACCCATTAACATTACATCCCACTGCCCTACCCATTAACATTACATCCCACTGTCCTACCCATTAACATTACATCCCACTGTCCTCCCCATTAACATTACATCCCACTGTCCTACACATTAACATTACATCCCACTGTCCTCCCCATTAACATTACATCCCACTGTCCTCCCCCATTAACATTACATCCCACTGTCCTACCCATTAACATTACATCCCACTGTTCTCCCCATTACATCCCACTGTCCTCCCCATTAACATTACATCCCACTGTTCCCCCCCATTAACATTACATCCCGCTGTCCTCCCCATTAACATTTTATCCCACTGTCCTCCTCATTAACATTACATCCCACTGTCCTCCTCATTAACATTACATCCCACTGTCCTCCCCATTAACATTACATCCCACTGTCGTACCCATTAACATTACATCCCACTGTTCTCCCCATTAACATTACATCCCACTGTCCTACCCATTAACATTACATCCCACTGCCCTCCCCATTAACATTACATCCCACTGTCCTCCACATTAACATTACATCCCACTGTCTTCCCCCATTAACATTACATCCCGCTGTCCTCCCCATTAACATTACATCCCACTGTTCTCCCCATTACATCCCACTGTCCTACCCATTAACATTACATCCCACTGTCCTCCCAAATTACATTAAATCCCACTGTGCTACCCATTAACATTACATCCCACTGTCCTCCCCATTAACATTACATCCCACTGTTCTCCCCATTACATCCCACTGTACTACCCATTAACATTACATCCCACTGTCCTCCCAAATTACATTACATCCCACTGTCCTACCCATTAACATTACATCCCACTGTCCTCCCAATTAACATTACATCCCACTGTCCTCCCAATTATCATTACATCCTACTGTCATCCCCATTACATCCACTGTCCTCCCCATTAACATTACATCCCACTGTCCTACACATTAACATTACATCCCACTGTCCTACCCATTAACATTACATCCCACTGTCCTCCCCATTAACATTACATCCCACTGTCCTCCCAATTAACATTACATCCCACTGTCCTCCCAATTAACATTACATCCCACTGTCCTACCCATTAACATTACATCCCACTGTCCTCCCCATTAACATTACATCCCACTGTCCTCCCCATTAACATTACATCCCACTGTCCTACCCATTAACATTACATCCCACTGTCCTACCCATTAACATTACATCCCACTGTCCTCCCCATTAACATTACATCCCACTGTCCTCCCCATTAACATTGCATCCCACTGTTCCCCCCATTAACATTACATCCCACTGTCCTCCCCATTAACATTACATCCCACTGTCCTCCCCCATTAACATTACATCTCACTGTCCTACCCATTAACATTACATCCCACTGTTCTCCCCATTACATCCCACTGTCCTCCCCATTAACATTACATCCCACTGTCCTCCCCATTAACATTACATGCCACTGTCCTCCCCATTAACATTACATCCCACTGTCCTCCCAAATTACATTACATCCCACTGTTCTCCCCATTACATCCCACTGTCGTACCCATTAACATTACATCCCACTGTTCCCCCCATTAACATGACATCCCACTGTCCTCCCCATTAACATTACATCCCACTGCCCTCCCCATTAACATTACATCCCACTGTCCTCCCCATTAACATTACATCCCACTGTCCTACCCATTAACATTACATCCCACTGTCCTCCCCATTAACATTACATCCCACTGCCCTACCCATTAACATTACATCCCACTGTCCTACCCATTAACATTACATCCCACTGTCCTCCCAATTAACATTACATCCCACTGTCCTCCCAATTAACATTACATCCCACTGTCCTACCCATTAACATTACATCCTACTGTCATCCCCATTACATCCCACTGTCCTCCCCATTAACATTACATCCCACTGTCCTCCCCATTAACATTACATCCCACTGTCCTCCCCATTAACATTACATCCCACTGTTCCCCCAATTAACATTACACCCCACTGTCCTCCCCATTAACATTACATCCCACTGTCCTCCCAATTAACATTACATCCCACTGTCCTCCCAATTAACATTACATCCCACTGTCCTACCCATTAACATTACATCCCACTGTCTTCCCCATTAACATTACATCCCACTGTCCTCCCCATTAACATTACATCCCACTGTCCTCCCCATTAACATTACATCCCACTGTCCTACCCATTAACATTACATCCCACTGCCCTCCCCATCAACATTACATCCCACTGTCCTACCCATTAACATTACAGCCCACTGTCCTACCCATTAACATTACATCCCACTGTCCTACCGCATTAACATTACATCCCACTGTCCTACCCATTAACATTACATCCCACTGTTCTCCCCATTACATCCCACTGTCCTACCCATTAACATTACATCCCACTGTTCCCCCCATTAACATGACATCCCACTGTCCTCCCCATTAACATTACATCCCACTGCCCTCCCCATTAACATTACATCCCACTGTCCTCCCCATTAACATTACATCCCACTGTCCTACCCATTAACATTACATCCCACTGTCCTCCCCATTAACATTACATCCCACTGCCCTACCCATTAACATTACATCCCACTGTCCTCCCCATTAACATTACATCCCACTGTCCTACCCATTAACATTACATCCCACTGTCCTCCCCATTAACATTACATCCCACTGTCCTCCCCCATTAACATTACATCCCACTGTCCTACCCATTAACATTACATCCCACTGTTCTCCCCATTACATCCCACTGTCCTCCCCATTAACATTACATCCCACTGTTCCCCCCCATTAACATTACATCCCACTGTTCTCCCCATTACATCCCACTGTCGTACCCATTAACATTACATCCCACTGTTCCCCCCATTAACATGACATCCCACTGTCCTCCCCATTAACATTACATCCCACTGCCCTCCCCATTAACATTACATCCCACTGTCCTCCCCATTAACATTACATCCCACTGTCCTACCCATTAACATTACATCCCACTGTCCTCCCCATTAACATTACATCCCACTTCCCTACCCATTAACATTACATCCCACTGTCCTACCCATTAACATTACATCCCACTGTCCCCCACATTAACATTACATCCCACTGTCTTCCCCCATTAACATTACATCCCGCTGTCCTCCCAATTAACATTACATCCCACTGTCCTCCCAATTAACATTACATCCCACTGTCCTACCCATTAACATTACATCCTACTGTCATCCCCATTACATCCCACTGTCCTCCCCATTAACATTACATCCCACTGTCCTACCCATTAACATTACATCCCACTGTCCTCCCCATTAACATTACATCCCACTGTTCCCCCAATTAACATTACATCCCACTGTCCTCCCCATTAACATTACATCCCACTGTCCTCCCAATTAACATTACATCCCACTGTCCTCCCAATTAACATTACATCCCACTGTCCTACCCATTAACATTACATCCCACTGTCCTCCCCATTAACATTACATCCCACTGTCCTCCCCATTAACATTACATCCCACTGTCCTCCCCATTAACATTACATCCCACTGTCCTACCCATTAACATTACATCCCACTGCCCTCCCCATCAACATTACATCCCACTGTCCTACCCATTAACATTACAGCCCACTGTCCTACCCATTAACATTACATCCCACTGTCCTACCCATTAACATTACATCCCACTGTCCTCCCCCATTAACATTACATCCCACTGTCCTACCCATTAACATTACATCCCACTGTTCTCCCCATTACATCCCACTGTCGTACCCATTAACATTACATCCCACTGTTCCCCCCATTAACATGACATCCCACTGTCCTCCCCATTAACATTACATCCCACTGCCCTCCCCATTAACATTACATCCCACTGTCCTCCCCATTAACATTACATCCCACTGTCCTACCCATTAACATTACATCCCACTGTCCTACCCATTAACATTACATCCCACTGCCCTACCCATTAACATTACATCCCACTGTCCTACCCATTAACATTACATCCCACTGTCCTCCCCATTAACATTACATCCCACTGTCCTACACATTAACATTACATCCCACTGTCCTCCCCATTAACATTACATCCCACTGTCCTCCCCATTAACATTACATCCCACTGTCCTACCCATTAACATTACATCCCACTGTTCTCCCCATTACATCCCACTGTCCTCCCCATTAACATTACATCCCACTGTTCCCCCCCATTAACATTACATCCCGCTGTCCTCCCCATTAACATTTTATCCCACTGTCCTCCTCATTAACATTACATCCCACTGTCCTCCTCATTAACATTACATCCCACTGTCCTCCCCATTAACATTACATCCCACTGTCGTACCCATTAACATTACATCCCACTGTTCTCCCCATTAACATTACATCCCACTGTCCTACCCATTAACATTACATCCCACTGCCCTCCCCATTAACATTACATCCCACTGTCCTCCACATTAACATTACATCCCACTGTCTTCCCCATTAACATTACATCCCGCTGTCCTCCCCATTAACATTACATCCCACTGTTCTCCCCATTACATCCCACTGTCCTACCCATTAACATTACATCCCACTGTCCTCCCAAATTACATTAAATCCCACTGTGCTACCCATTAACATTACATCCCACTGTCCTCCCCATTAACATTACATCCCACTGTTCTCCCCATTACATCCCACTGTACTACCCATTAACATTACATCCCACTGTCCTCCCAAATTACATTACATCCCACTGTCCTACCCATTAACATTACATCCCACTGTCCTCCCAATTAACATTACATCCCACTGTCCTCCCAATTATCATTACATCCTACTGTCATCCCCATTACATCCACTGTCCTCCCCATTAACATTACATCCCACTGTCCTACACATTAACATTACATCCCACTGTCCTACCCATTAACATTACATCCCACTGTCCTCCCCATTAACATTACATCCCACTGTCCTCCCAATTAACATTACATCCCACTGTCCTCCCAATTAACATTACATCCCACTGTCCTACCCATTAACATTACATCCCACTGTCCTCCCCATTAACATTACATCCCACTGTCCTCCCCATTAACATTACATCCCACTGTCCTACCCATTAACATTACATCCCACTGTCCTACCCATTAACATTACATCCCACTGTCCTCCCCATTAACATTACATCCCACTGTCCTCCCCATTAACATTGCATCCCACTGTTCCCCCCATTAACATTACATCCCACTGTCCTCCCCATTAACATTACATCCCACTGTCCTCCCCCATTAACATTACATCTCACTGTCCTACCCATTAACATTACATCCCACTGTTCTCCCCATTACATCCCACTGTCCTCCCCATTAACATTACATCCCACTGTCCTCCCCATTAACATTACATGCCACTGTCCTCCCCATTAACATTACATCCCACTGTCCTCCCAAATTACATTACATCCCACTGTCCTAACCATTAACATTACATCCCACTGTCCTCCCAATTAACATTACATCCCACTGTCCTCCCAATTAACATGACATCCCACTGTCCTCCCAATTAACATTACATCCCACTGTCCTCCCCGTTAACATTACATCCCACTGTCCTACCCATTAACATTACATCCCACTGTCCTCCCCATTACATCCCACTGTCCTCCCCCATTAACATTACATCCCACTGTTCTCCCCATTACATCCCACTGTTCTCCCCATTACATCCCACTGTCCTACCCATTAACATTACATCCCACTGTTCTCCCCATTACATCCCACTGTCCTCCCCCATTAACATTACATCCCACTGTTCTCCCCATTACATCCCACTGTCCTCCCCATTAACATTACATCCCACTGTTCCCCCCATTAACATTACATCCCACTGTCCTACCCATTAACATTACATCCCACTGCACTCCCCATTAACATTACATCCCACTGTCCTCCCCATTAACATTACATCCCACTGTCCTACCCATTAACATTACATCCCACTCTCCTCCCCATTAACATTACATCCCACTGCCCTACCCATTAACATTACATCCCACTGTCCTACCCATTAACATTACATCCCACTGTCCTCCCAATTAACATTACATCCCACTGTCCTCCCAATTAACATTACATCCCACTGTCCTACCCATTAACATTACATCCTACTGTCATCCCCATTACATCCCACTGTCCTCCCCATTAACATTACATCCCACTGTCCTACCCATTAACATTACATCCCACTGTCCTCCCCATTAACATTACATCCCACTGTTCCCCCAATTAACATTACACCCCACTGTCCTCCCCATTAACATTACATCCCACTGTCCTCCCAATTAACATTACATCCCACTGTCCTCCCAATTAACATTACATCCCACTGTCCTACCCATTAACATTACATCCCACTGTCCTCCCCATTAACATTACATCCCACTGTCCTCCCCATTAACATTACATCCCACTGTCCTCCCCATTAACATTACATCCCACTGTCCTACCCATTAACATTACATCCCACTGCCCTCCCCATCAACATTACATCCCACTGTCCTACCCATTAACATTACAGCCCACTGTCCTACCCATTAACATTACATCCCACTGTCCTACCCATTAACATTACATCCCACTGTCCTCCCCCATTAACATTACATCCCACTGTCCTACCCATTAACATTACATCCCACTGTTCTCCCCATTACATCCCACTGTCGTACCCATTAACATTACATCCCACTGTTCCCCCCATTAACATGACATCCCACTGTCCTCCCCATTAACATTACATCCCACTGCCCTCCCCATTAACATTACATCCCACTGTCCTCCCCATTAACATTACATCCCACTGTCCTACCCATTAACATTACATCCCACTGTCCTCCCCATTAACATTACATCCCACTGCCCTACCCATTAACATTACATCCCACTGTCCTCCCCATTAACATTACATCCCACTGTCCTACCCATTAACATTACATCCCACTGTCCTCCCCATTAACATTACATCCCACTGTCCTCCCAATTAACATTACATCCCACTGTCCTCCCCATTAACATTACATCCCACTGTTCTCCCCATTACATCCCACTGTCCTCCCCATTAACATTACATCCCACTGTTCCCCCCCATTAACATTACATCCCACTGTTCTCCCCATTAACATGACATCCCACTGTCCTCCCCATTAACATTACATCCCACTGTTCTCCCCATTACATCCCACTGTCCTCCCCATTAACATTACATCCCACTGTTCCCCCCATTAACATGACATCCCACTGTCCTACCCATTAACATTACATCCCACTGTTCTCCCCATTACATCCCACTGTCGTACCCATTAACATTACATCCCACTGTTCCCCCCATTAACATGACATCCCACTGTCCTCCCCATTAACATTACATCCCACTGCCCTCCCCATTAACATTACATCCCACTGTCCTCCCATTAACATTACATCCCACTGTCCTACCCATTAACATTACATCCCACTGTCCTCCCCATTAACATTACATCCCACTGCCCTACCCATTAACATTACATCCCACTGTCCTACCCATTAACATTACATCCCACTGTCCTCCCCATTAACATTACATCCCACTGTCCTCCCCCATTAACATTACATCCCACTGTCCTACCCATTAACATTACATCCCACTGTTCTCCCCATTACATCCCACTGTCCTCCCCATTAACATTACATCCCACTGCCCTACCCATTAACATTACATCCCACTGTCCTACCCATTAACATTACATCCCACTGTCCTCCCCATTAACATTACATCCCACTGTCCTCCCCATTAACATTACATCCCACTGCCCTACCCATTAACATTACATCCCACTGTCCTACCCATTAACATTACATCCCACTGTCCTCCCCATTAACATTACATCCCACTGTCCTCCCCCATTAACATTACATCCCACTGTCCTACCCATTAACATTACATCCCACTGTTCTCCCCATTACATCCCACTGTCCTCCCCCATTAACATTACATCCCACTGTCCTCCTCATTAACATTACATCCCACTGTCCTCCTCATTAACATTACATCCCACTGTCCTCCCCATTAACATTACATCCCACTGTCGTACCCATTAACATTACATCCCACTGTTCTCCCCATTAACATTACATCCCACTGTCCTACCCATTAACATTACATCCCACTGCCCTCCCCATTAACATTACATCCCACTGTCCTCCACATTAACATTACATCCCACTGTCTTCCCCCATTAACATTACATCCCGCTGTCCTCCCCATTAACATTACATCCCACTGTTCTCCCCATTACATCCCACTGTCCTACCCATTAACATTACATCCCACTGTCCTCCCAAATTACATTAAATCCCACTGTCCTACCCATTAACATTACATCCCACTGTCCTCCCCATTAACATTACATCCCACTGTTCTCCCCATTACATCCCACTGTACTACCCATTAACATTACATCCCACTGTCCTCCCAAATTACATTACATCCCACTGTCCTACCCATTAACATTACATCCCACTGTTCTCCCCATTACATCCCACTGTCCTCCCCATTAACATTACATCCCACTGTTCCCCCCCATTAACATTACATCCCGCTGTCCTCCCCATTAACATTTTATCCCACTGTCCTCCTCATTAACATTACATCCCACTGTCCTCCTCATTAACATTACATCCCACTGTCCTCCCCATTAAC